>NC_090275.1:78753584-78991084 GCF_040414725.1 Anabrus simplex | reverse complement strand
CAGGTACTCAGTAGCCGAAAACACAATTCGAAAATGTACAATTACAGTGATTACAGGATTTGGGCTCCGAGAGCCAGACACACAATTCTTGAGCTATAAGCCCAACCTTACGATATACAGAATTCAACAAAGGGGCAGAAGACCCCAATCATGCCTAGGAGCAGTTGCTCCTCTTTACACGGTAAAGCCTCCTCGAGGCATACAACAAATCAATTTTCAAGAAAGAGCAACTCGCTCTCAAAATTTAAGCCTATCAAAGGCCACACCAAACTCCACATTCAAGTTGTCCTCCAAGGACATGAAAACAGGGGTAAAAATACCCAACCTACTGAGGCCTATTAAGTAAAGGAACAGGTCAATTATATGGCCTTTAAAATACCAACTTGAGAGGAGGCGTTCTTGCACTCCTAATACACTTTATATAAAACCTACTTGGCACTAGGCCGTTACTGCAAGGGCTAATCCCATACTAGAGAGGTGACTTATAGAAGAAGACAATTTACATTACATTAAGGAAGAAACGGTTGAGAAAATAAGTTCACCTCAACGCAATATGAGTGGGAGCTCGAGAGGGTTAAGCACTCTCTATCCCAATATGTAGTTTAAAAGATAGAATTGATACAAGGTGTCTTTACATTTTAGGGGAAAAGTTACATGGTAGAAAGGCTTCGGACCTGCCCCGAGAGTTAAACTGCTGAGCTAGCAAGAAAAGAAGTTATTAAACGGCCATTACCTGGTGGCTGAACTGCTGCCCGAAGAAAGAGGCGCTTCCCGCCCCCTGTTACGTACTTTACACACTGATAGATGTTACTGAAGTGGCCAGGAGACCCGAAAATCAGCAGTTTATATACCCTCGTGGAAAGTTCGAGGCGTTTCAGGAATTAGAACACCCTCCCACAAAAATTTTCTTGGTTAACGACGAAAACCCCTACACTAGATGAGGAAGAAACACCTTATTGGTGGAAAATTAATTACAGAAAATTATGATTGGCCAGTTTCAAAACTGGCAGAAAGAAAGGGTTAATATTGCCAACTTAAACAATAACTGAAAGAAATTTAACAAAGAACAAACTTATGAATTCAAAATTTCTCCAAAAACATAGTTCTTTCACTTCGCACTAGGGTGCACAATTGTAGTTCTTCAGTAGTGCCATCTGGAAGAGAATGTCCACACTTCTTACTACAGGCAAAACAAAATACATCGAAAACGACCCAGTTCAGAAACTTCAAAATTTCCAAGTAGTGACATCTTCTGAAAAACTTGAAAATTAACACAGTAGATAAAGTTCAGACTTCCTCCAGTAGAGGAGTTTCAACTGGCGCAAGGTTTGAATTAGCGGCGTGGGGGTGTACCACCCGGTACAATAATAATAATAATAATAATAATAATAATAATAATAATAATAATAATAATAATAATAATAATAATAATAATAATAATAATATCACCGATTTTGTTTAACATTGTCTTGGGAAAAGTAACGAGATGTTGGAGGAAAACCATAAAAGAAGAAGGGATAGAAGGAATCTATTCAATATAGGTACAAAGAAGCAAAATGTGAAGGTGGACTGCTTAGCATTCGCTGATGACATGGCATTGTTAGCAAGAGATAAGGAAGAAGCCCAAATAATGCTTGGAAAATTACATGAAATCGCAGAGAAAGCAGGACTCCGGATCTCATATGAAAAGACAAAGTACATAAAATACAAACATAACAAAGAAAAGCATCTAGAAACAAAGTATGGGAAAGTCAAGAGGTCAGATAAATTTAAATATCTTGGTGAATGGATGCAGCCGAATGGGCTTGATAAAGAAACAAATAAGGGAAGGGCCAGAAAGACGGAGTTCGCCTATAGATTAGTATTTAACAATAAAAGAACGATGTCTTACAGAGCAAAGATCCGACACTATACTACGGTCATAAAGCCAGAGGGACTTTACAGTTCAGAATGTCTGAGACTGAACAAGAAAGGGTAAACGGATGAGCTAGAGAAGAACCAAATTCCATGACGCAACAGCCCCGAAGGACCATGGCCTACCAAGCGTCCGCTGCTCAGTCCGTAGGCTTATAGATTACGAGGTGTCGTGTGGTCAGCAAGATGGATACTCTCGGCCGTTATTCTTGACTTTCTAGAGGGGAAAAAATGATAAATCTTGAGAAAGATCTTAGGACCGGTAAAAGAAAGGATGGTGCATGGAGGAATAGGAGAAATGAAGATCTATACAGGCAGACAGACAGAGAAGATCACAGACACCATACGTAAGAGGAGACTGAAGTTTTATGGGAACCTCATATGAATGAACGAGCGTCGATTAACAAAGAAAATGTTAAACTACATAATCGAATTAAAAGCTACTATTAAATGCTAAATGCTTTGGCTTCAATCCAAAAGAAATCCTTAACAGAGTTAGGTTTCGAGCTATAGTATATAAATTCAAGGGGTTTCAGGAAAAACAAAACGAAAAGTCCAAGAATATGTGGTCATCGGAGAGGAAGAGGAACCACCGCGAAATGATGAAGACGTTCTGGGAGAATATAAAAAGGACTAACCAGCAAGTCAGCTGTTTACCGTGGTCCAAAATCGAATAAATAATAATAGTCTGGGCCCGCAGAGGACCGCGAAGAAATTACTGTATAGTATAGGCACTGTCTTAGAGAAAAAGTACAATACATTACATCATCATCATCATCATCATCTGTTTACCCTCCAGGCCTCAAGGGCAGTGTCCTGGAGCTTCAGACTCTTGGTCGGGGGATACAACTGGGGAGTATGACCAGTACCTCGCCCAGGCGGCCTCACCTGCTATGCTGAACAGGGGCCTTGTGGAGGGATGGGAAGATTGGAAGGGATAGGCAAGGAAGAGGGAAGGAAGCGGCCGTGGCCTTAAGTTAGGTACCATCCAGGCATTCGCCTGGAGGAGAAGTGGGAAACCACGGAAAACCACTTCCAGGATGGCTGAGGTGGGAATCGAACCCACCTCTACTCAGTTGACCTCCCGAGGCTGAGTGGACCCCGTTACAGCCCTCGTACCACTTTTCAAATTTCGTGGCAGAGCCGGGAATCGAACCCGGGCCTCCGGGGGTGGCAGCTAATCACGCTAACCACTACACCACAGAGGCGGACTCAATACATTACATACATTTTCATTAAAGACTGTTATGCCTATCAGCGTTCAGTCTGCAAGCCTCTGTGAATTTACTAAACGTCGCCACAATCCTCGATTTGCAACTAGTGCTGAGCCCACATTTAGTTCTATACCTCTTATCTTTGAATCGTTAGAAACTGAGTCTAACCATCGTCGTCATGGTCTACCTCTACTTCCCTTACCCTCCATAACAGAGTCCATTATTCTCCTAGGCAACCTATCCGCATCCATTCGCCTCACATGACCCCACCACCGAAGCCGGTTTATGCGTATAGCTTCATCCATCGAGTTCATTCCGAGTACCCTCCTGCCATTGTTCCCAGCTGTTTGTACCAGCAATCATTCTCGCTACTTTCATATCTGTTACTTCTAACTTGTGAATAAGATAGCCTGAGTCCACCCAGCTTTCGCTCCCGTAAAGCAAAGTTGGTCTGAAAACAGACCGATGTAAAGATAGTTTCTTCTGGAAGCTGACTTCCTTCTAAAAGAATACTGTTAATCGCAACTGCGAGCTCACTGCATTAGCTTTACTACACCTCCATTCCATCTCACTTACTATATTACCATCCTGGGAGAACACACAACCTAAATATTTGAAATTATCGACCTATTCTAGCTTTGTATCACCAATCTGACATACAGTTCTGTTGAATTTCTTACCTACTGACATCAATTTAGTCTTCGAAAGGCTAATTTTCATACCATACTCATTGCACCTATTTTCAAGTTCCAAGATATTAGACTGCAGGCTTTCGGCTCAATCTGCCATTAAGACCAAGTCGTCAGCATAGGCCAGACTGCTTACTACATTTCCACCTAATTGAATCCCTCCCTGCCATTTCAGCGGATGATCCCTGTAAACTACTAACCGCAAAGGTAAAAGATTACAGCCTTGTCTAACCCCTGTAAGTACCCTGGACCAAGAACTCATTCTACCATCAATTCTCACTGAAGCCCAATTGTCAACATAAATGCCTTTTATTGATTTTAATAATCTACTTTTAATTCCATAGCCCCCCAGTATGACGAACATCTTGTCCCTCGGTACCCTCTCATATACTTTCTCTAGATCTACGAAACATAAACACAACTGCCTATTCCTCTCGTAGCATTTTTCAATTACCTGGCGAATACTGAAAATCTGATCCTGACAGCCCCTCTGTGGTCTGAAACCACACTGGGTTTCATCCAACTTCCTCTCAACAACTGATCGCATCCTCCCTTCCAAGATGCCAGTGAATACGTTGCCTGGTATGCTAATCAATGAGATACCTCGATAGTTGTTGCAATCCTTCCCGTTCCCTTGCTTATAGATACGTGCTATTACTGCTTTTGTCCAATCTGAAGGTACCTTACCAACACTCCATGCTAATCTTACTACTCTATGAAGCCATTTCATCCCTGCCTTCCACTATATTTCACCATTTCAGGTCTAATTTCATCTATTCCTGCTGCTTTATGACAATGGAGTTTATTTACCATCCTTTCCACTTCCTCAAGCGTAATTTCAAGTTGAGAATAATTAAATCTAAAACAAAATTAACAGAATGTAGTCGAATGAAGTTAAGTGACGCAGGAAATATTAGATAAGGAATCACAGTGTGATTCACTTAGTATGAGTAAAGCTCAGAGTTTCATTCTAACGTTGTCTCTAATAATCTTGACCTTTATTCTGGGTAGCGTTATACAAATATTTCGGCTTGTGTTGGGGACGATCTGCTGGGTATACAACAGATAGGCTTGTAGTATCCCCGCGGCATCTGTTCATGTTGTTCTGTCAGTCATTCTGCTCTGCGGCTCATGTAAACTTGGCACACGCCCTAGTCAAGATGTAGCGGATATTACCATTCGGTAAGCACTATTTCGATCCACTAGCAGCAGTGGAACTCATTCTCAGCATAAGTATTATTCAGCGAGTACTAGAAGAGAAAATTCTAAAACAAGCAAGCTTGTAGTTTTACGAGACTGTTGATATCGTAATCATAACCACGGTACCTCTAGTTTGATGCGGAATCCGAGCCATGTGGAAGTGACTTTTAGTATTACTCAAGGAACCAGAGAAACAAGGAAATGCCATTTGGTCCTTGTTTCAATGACGGTGAAATCCCGACATTCACCTCCCCGCGGTAGAGAGGGGGCAACGACTGCACATTAAAATAATATTTTATATGCAGGCGGCTAACGAATAAAGGGACCGATTATCTCCCGGTATAAGGAGATCTCCTATACCAAGTGCCAACAGCTTCTTTGAGAGTGGATGAGCGGGTATGGGTAAGGGCACTCTATTGTCCTGGGGACAAGAAAATGTTCCCAAAGGCGGAGGAACCAGTTTGGTGAACGGCATTAGGATGCAGAAGGCAATGGGAAACCACTGCATTAAAGATCCTGAGAGTTATTCCAATAAATCCACATGGCATGGCTGCAACGTCAAGATCGTTGCTGGCCGTGTGGATCGTCTACCTCCGTTTGGAGACGACGGCTTAAGAAGAAGAAGAAGGAGTAGGCCTACTAGGAGATAATTTGATTTGATTTGTTTATTTATCATCAACAGAGTTATTAATTCTCCAATTACAGATGATATAATACATTCAAATAATAACAATATTAACAGCACTTACTAGTACTACTAATTATAACTAAGCCATATATAATATATACATACATACATACAAAAAACATAAGGAAGAAAAAAAGACATGAAAACAGAAAAGTGTTCATACATGTGAAATGACCAAAGGAAGGAAGGAAGGAAGTAAGTAAGTAAGTAAGGAAGGAAGGAAGGAAGGAAGGAAGGAAGGAAGGAAGGAAGGAAGGAAGGAAGTATAACTTTCAGTTACCAAATGCGCAGAACAAGATACAAGGAACACACTGTCTATGAAGTGTCCATAAAATGTCTGCGAATTTCACTAGCTGACGAGTGAAATATATCCACTATCCCGCTAATTTCGTCCAGGGATCCTAGGGCCTGCATAAACCAAGAGTTCCTGTGCGATTCCGTTCTGCACCTCGGTAAGTGAAAGGTGACAGCCTGTCGGGTATTGCGGGAAGGAACAAGAATTGGTAGCAACTGGAGTAAATTGGGACAGTTAAGGAAATTACCGATACATTTGTGTATGAAACGTGCGTTGACATACCTGCGCCTAGTCCTAAGCGACTCAATACACATGTTTGTACAAAACAAATCATAATCTGTCGATGACAGCTTGATACCCAAACACTTTTTACTGATCCATTTCGAGAATCGGATCTGTACTCGCTCTAAGGCATTAACTAAGTATTGCTGTGAGGGGATCCACACTTCAGAGCAGTACTCTAGACTAGATCGTATAAGTGAGAAATACAGGGTTTTCAATGGGACAACATATTTAAAACTCTTGCAATTTCTTTTGAGGAAGCCTAACGTTTTAAATGCCTTGTTAACGATATTTAACACATGCTCATTGAAAGATAGACCATTTTGAGTACTAAAAATAACACCAAGATCGATCATTTTATTAACACGCTCCACTTCTTGATCCTTTATATGATAATTGAATACATTAACTTGCAATTTTTTCGTGAAGGATATTGCACTGCACTTTGAAATATTTAGGGTTAAATGCCACTTTTTGCACCAATCACTAATACTATTTATATCAGACTGTAACAATTCACAGTCACTCATCTTTTCAATCATCCTGTAGATTTTAAGGTCATCAGCATAGATCAGGTGGTTGCTCGAATGGATTTGTGATGGCAGATCATTATCAAATAGAACGAAACATGATGGTCCCAGTAGTGAACCTTGTGGAACGCCAGACATAGGCTGATAAGGACGAGAAATTATACACTCGTATTTTACTGAAAACCTCATGTCGTAAAGATAGCATTTAAACCATTCAAGCACGCTTCCATGAATGCCACATGCTGACAACTTAGTCAGAAGAGCATTATGCGGCACAGAGTCGAAAGCCTTGGAAAAGTCCATGTGCACGGCATCAACCTGCTTGCAATTGACCAGAGCGCTAGATATGAAGTGGGAATACACAGCAAGATTGGTGGTAGTTGAGCGTTTCTGGACAAAACCATGCTGGTTAATATTAATTAAACCACTGACTGCACTGTACAAGGCATTGTATACGACTCCTTCCGCTACTTTGGAAATTCTAAAACAAGCAAGCTTGTAGTTTTACGAGACTGTTGATATCGTAATCATAGCCACGAGACCTCTAGTGTGACGTGGAATCCTAACCATGGGGAAATGACGTGATTCATTTCAAAACTCTCGCGTGCATTGGTCGGATTTCGAAACGTTGCCCACCTGGTGAGAAGACAGTGATCCCGCCCTAGTTGTACATACAGTACATAAGAACTTGCTATAAAATACAGACTGGTTGATGATGAAAGACTTCCATATTTTAAGTACAGCCCTCAAACTCGAAAATAACGTGATCATAATCCACTGAGACCGAACAATTATCACAGATAAGACGACTACCCACAACAGACCGTGTATGGTGGTGTTAGAGAAGAAAACAAACGTGTCACTCTGATCGATATAACTGTCGCGAACATCGGTAACCTCGGAAGAGTCTAGGAACGATACCTAGAAAATCAACAAATATTCAACACTGGTGGGGCGTATTCAGAGACTATGGCACTGTGAAGAGTTGATCATTGTACCAATCATCCTTTCGAGTACAGCTGCTATACCAAAAACTCTGGTGGAAGGAGTGAAGAAGCTGGATATCAACACCAACATCTACAAGACCATGCAGAAGGTGGCAGTCATTGCCACGACTACAACTGTTCGGAAATTTATGGGTTAAAATTCTGTGTAAAAAAGGAGTGTAAATTAAGGTTTATTGAGCTTTGATTTCCTAAAATCTGTACAATTGCTTGATTATCATTACCACGAAAGTGTGCACAATCAATAATAATAATAATAATAATAATAATAATAATAATAATAATAATAATAATAATAATAATAATAATAATAATAATAATAATAATAATAATTTGGAAGAGTTTCAATTTGAAAGAACTGCAAAGACGGGAAGAGCCTGGACGGATGAACAGAAGAAACAGCATAGCGTCCATATGAAGGACTGGAGGAAGAAGAAACTTCAGACAAAGCAAAAATGTAATTGCAGCGTGATCCTAAGTGGTCAATTCGCTAATTAAAAAAAAATCAAAAAATGTTTTACGTCCCACTAACTACGTTTAAAAGTTTTCGGAGACGCCGAGGTGCCGGAATTTTGCCCCACAGAAGTTCTTTTACGTCCCAGTAAATCTACCGACATGAGGCTGACGAATACCACCGGACTGAACCAGGATCGAACCTGCCAAGTTGGGGCCAGAAGGCCAGAGCCTGAAATGTCTGAGCCACTCGATCCGACATACATACATACATACATACATACATACATACATACATACATACATACAGGTCCGACTCGTTGGCTGAATGGTCAACGTACTGGCCTTCGGTTCAGAGGGTCCCGGGTTCGATTCCCGGGCGGGTGGGGGATTTTAACCTTCATTGGTTAATTCCAATGGCTCGGGGGCTGGGTGTTTGTGCTGTCCCCAACATCCCTGCAACTCACTCACCACACATAACAATATCCTCCACCACAATAACACGCAGCTACCTACATATGGCAGATGCCGCCCACCCTCATCGGAGGGTCTGCCTTACAAGGGCTGCACTCGGCTAGAAATAACCACACGAAATTATTATTATTATATTATACATACATACATAGACATTTCTTATAGCGACGTCGGTTTTAGCGAAGTCTCGTCTACAGCTTCAGATGTTCTGTACAGGGCCGTATTGAACGTGTTTGCGCTCTGGGTCATTAACAAAATGCCGCCGCCCCCACTCCACCCTCCGAACGAAGTAGCCGGTATATGTGAAAATAATCGAAAGCAATACAATGAAATGAATAATCAATACACAAATTTGATTTTTTTTTTTTTTTTTTTTTTTTTTTTTTTTTTTACAATTTGCTCTTCGTCGCACCGACACAGATAGGTCTTATGGCGACAATGGGATAGAAAAAGGCTAGAAGTGGGAAGGAAGCGGCCGTGGCCTTAAATAAGGTACAGCTCCAGCATTTGCCTGGTGTGAAAATGGGAAACCACGAAAAACCATCTACAGGGCTGCTGACAGTGGGGTAAGATCTCATTATCTTCCGAATACAAGCTCACAGCTGCGCGCTCCTCACCGCACAGCCAACTCGCCCGGTAACGCGAATTTTCAGATCACCCCCAGCCATAAGACATGTTTATGTCAACAGCTTAAAAGTGAATTCAAACAAGAATTGAGTGGCGTCTTCAATGTTGTCAACTTTAAACTGAGTTCTACAAACACTCGCTAGAGGGCAGGCATTATACCAAATATACTCAAACTAGATACGGCTTACCATGCCTGTAGAAAACTATATGCTTCAAGAAATCTGTCGATGAATGTCAAACTAAGACACTACAATGCAGTAATCAGACTTTCGGTCCTTCATGCAGCAGTGTGTTTATATTTAACTAAGAAGACCCCACTAAGAGCCCTCGAGGTACAAGAAAGAAAGTTCGTGAGACGGATAGTGGGACCAAGAATTTTACCAGATGGAAGCTGATGGTATCAACCGAATCGTGAGCTATATAAACACCAAGAAAATATCATAGATGCCATCAGAAGAAGGTGACTGGCTTTTTACGGACACCTATCCAGAATGGACTCGAATAGGTTATCCCATAGGATCTTCAAGGCTGCTAACAAGGGCAAAGCTACTGGATTCGTGTGGATGAAGCAAGTGGAGAAGGACCTTTCGGAACTCCATAGAAATCAAAATGACATAGCTGATCGGAGTAACTATCATACAACTCTTAAAACTAAATCCTTTGTAACATCCCTCACAGAAGTTATCCACAGACCAAAAGACGAGACCAGGAAATGGTCTAAGGAACGTAAGATTGAATTTAGCCGGAAAATGAAGGACTACTGGGCCGTCAGAAAAGCTCGAGGTACCAACAAGAAAACAGCTGCCAAACCAACCGCTAAGAACACCAACTGTCGCAAACAACGACGATGACATCAAGAAACAGCTAAAACACAAGCACCGTGGTCCATAGATGGCCCAAACGAAATTTAAAAAAAATACAAAGTGTGAAGAATTAGCTAGAAGGCTAGATGACCGTAGGTAGTTGTATTCCAACGTATTGAGTGTCAGATATCAAAATAAATTAAAATGGTAACTATATTAAATAACTTGCAGATGGCATAACGTTAATTACTGACTCACTGGATAATGCTCAAGAACATATCAGAGAATTACAAAAACAAGCAGCTAAAATAGATCTACAAATATCATTTGAAAAAAACAAAGTTCATGACAAACATCTGTGATGCCCCGCAAAATATGACAGTTCATGATAACACAATATGTAAAACAGATTGCTTTAAATACTTAGGAGAGTGGATAACGAATGACACAAAAGAAAAAAACAGCTATAGAAACTAGAGTGCACAAAATGGAATGGATGTTTCACATGACAAAAAATGTATATAAGAAAAAATCCTTAACCTGGAATACAAAATTGAGACACTACCAAACAGTAGTCAGACCTGAAAATTTATATACAGCAGAAACACAAACTAACAAGAACTGGAGATCTAGAAAAACTAGAGAATGTTGAAAGAAGAATTTTGAGAAAAATACTGGGGCTAAACGAAATAATAATGCAGAATACAAGTTAAGACCAAACAGAAAGCTATATTTGAAAATTGAAAAACTAACTGATGTAATGAGGAAAGGAAGACTACAATTTTTTGTACACGGACACGTTTACGGAATAGATGACAACAGACTAACCAAGCGCATCTTCAACCTTCTGAATAGTTACAAATCTAAACCCACATGGTTCACTGAAATTGAGAAAGGCATGAAAAATGCTGGAATTAAAACAGATACGATAAAAACAGAACACTTTTTAGAGAATCAGTTCAAAAAGCAGCGTTTCAGTAGCGGAAGAAACCAACAACTAGAAGAAAGTGGACTAAAGAAGAGAAGGAACGACACTCTCGAAGGATGAAGGAAATTTGGAAGCAAAAGGAAATCAAACACAATGAAAAGTAACCAAAGTTGATTCATTATACCCTCCAAATGGGTTATTCGAAAGAAGAAGAAGAAGAAGAAGAAGAAGAAGAAGAAATAACTTGATGGTAGACGAAAAAACCGGGAGATCTTGCAAAACTGAATAGGGGTTTAGGGGAAGGTTCTAAAAAACGGATGGTCCCCAGGGAAAAACGGTAATATGGTAACCCTGCTCGTGGGAGACACGCAAGAACATAACGTGTCAACATACAACATGAAACTTGTTAAATGAAATGTCCAAAGTGGCCTCTGTTAGTGCTAGGTGTTAAGTTTTAACTACAGCCTGACAGACACAAGATAAAGAAGAGCGCTCACATTAGCTGTTGTCTCAGGGAATAGATAAGAGGGCAGGGCAATGTGCTTGCATGGAACAAGACAGGGCGAGCGGGAAATGAGAGACAGATATATACTCGAACCTCTTCGTATTATTTAAAGAATTCCCGTCAAATTTTTAACAATTTTATGATTTTTGAGAAAAACTACAATCTAGAGGGAGTATGTATGCAAAGTGTGAACCTCCTAGTTCATCGGGAAGTTTGTAAAAAAAAAAAAAAAAAAAAAAAAAAAAAAAAAAAAAAAAAAAAAAAAAAAAAAAAAAACACGGACAGACCCACAGCTGGGAATAAAAAGTCAGGGATTTTATTATACAGTAGAATTCCATTAGTCCGGCATCCAACAGTCCGGAACGCCCGAAGGTCCGGCACCAATCCAGGATTTTTGATATTTTTATTTTATTTTACGTTTGTGACAGTTAAAGCGCACGGCGTGGTTCGAAACCACCCGGAAGTGTCCACTACGCGTCTGCTATTGTTAGACACAATCGGTATTGTTGACTGTCACCACACACAGATTCAGTTCATTGTTTTGATTGCGAGCACTTTTCGCTACAGTACTTTTTTCTTGCGATTTAGGATCCGTATTACAGTAGTGCAGTAGTGTAGTGAACATACATATCGAAGTGCCCTGTGGTAGTTATCTTGGTATTTAAGCAGTGATAATGTTCTCGAAACCGAAACCTTCTTCAAGTTTTAAACGTAAGCACGTAACTCTGACCATCAACCAGAAACTGGAAATCATCAAACGCCTAGAGAAAGGTGAGAATATAAATATTTTGTTGACTGAATTTAATATTGGCTCGTCAAAAATGTACGACATAAAAAAAAAAGGTTTTACTGCAAAACGCCGTGTTATAGCTGTTTCCACTGTACGCCTTAACCTATATCGTAGTAAGAGGTTCCGCCCGATAGTCCGGCATTTTCGGTAATCCGGCACCGGGCCGATCCCGAACGTGCCGGACTATCGGACTTCTACTGTACAAGGTATAGCAACAGCGAGGAACGTGGTACCTAGAGAAAGAAGAGAGAGACATCGTGAGGAATATACTGGGACCAAACAGAGGAGGTGAAAGTGGGAATGTAGATCACGGGACGAACTGTACCGTAACGTGAGGACGATCTCAGAAGAAATAAGACTGGACATGTGATCAAGATGGACATGGAAAGAATGACTAGAAGAGTATGGGAGACAACGGGTAGGACGAGAGGGAAGACGGGAACTAAGTGGGATGTCTGGACTGAGATGAAGATCAAGGTGGAAATGAGAGAGAACTGGAGAAATAAATATACACCAACCAATATGCCAGAGCTCAATGACAGGGAAAGGTGCAGGGATAGGATAGAGAAGCGCCAGTGGGGGAGACAAGAGAAGAGGGTACTGAAAATATCAACTGAAGAACGGGAGAGAAGGCGAGAGAGAGAGATTGAAGAGGTTCCGAGGGGAGAAGAAGAAAACCCAAACCACGACAAACCTGCCTGTGGTCCTACAGAGGGCGTAACGAAAGAAGAAGAAGGGTCTGAAAATGTATCATTACAGAGTTATTCAAGCGTGCGTTTACAGAGTGCACACACCAATTAAGTCCTGATTTCCACCATAAAATGCTATACGCTGGTTACAATTAATGTTACAAGCAATTACGTTGCGAATATATTTGATCTGGAGCTGACCTTCGTCTAGGCCCTGTCTTCTCCAGTTCTTAGTGATTACTCGTTGGGACCCCGCGTTATCCGAACGGGCTTACATGACAGAACTACACAGATTTCTCATGTACTATATTACCTGAATACTTTGAAGACGTACCACGAGTCAATGCATGAATGAATGAATGAATCAATCAATCATCATCCCTCTGCATTTAGGACTGTCACCCAGTTGGCAGATTCCCTATCAATTGTTTACCTAGGCTTTTCTTAACAGATTTCAAAGAATTTGGACATTTATCGAGCATTTCCCTTGGTATATTATTCCAATCCCTAAATCGTCTTCCCATAAACGAATATTTGCACCAATTTGTCCTCTTGAATTCCAACTTTATCTTCATAGTATGTTTTCTATCGTTAAAAAAATCTCCTCTCAAGCTTATTCGCCTACCAATGTCAATCAACGCCATTTCTTCACTGACAACTCGAGCTTAGTCGAGCAGCTCATCTCCTTTCTCCTAAGTCGTCGCAGCCGAAAATTTACATTTTCGTAACAATACTCTTTCATCGGAAATCACCAGGAACAAATCGTGCTGCTTTTCTTTGGATCCATTCCAGTTCTCGTATCAAGTAGTCCTGGTGTGGGTTCCATACACTGGAACTATACTCTAAATTGAAGTATTACCAGAGACTTATACGCCCTCTCCTTTACATCCTTACTCGGCTAGATCCCATCGAGGATTTTTATCGACCTGTCTAAAGAGGACAGCTGATATCTGTTAACGCATCTCCAAGTATTTTTGCTCGGTCGGGTGGCTATCATCTTTACCTTGCTACCTCGCCCACCTTAATCACGCATATAGGCTGACACCGAGTTAGCAGTCGGCCTTCCCCACGACAGTGTATACCTGTCTCATTCCCGGTGTTGACCTGGCGCTCTCTGAAGACGACATTTTCACAGAACTCCGCACAGCCGGCGTCCCAGTCCACAACGTCTTCAGGCTGCTGGACGGCACCACTGCCTCACCGTCATCGCAGGTTCTACTATATCTACGCAGAGAGGAAGACTTGCTACGCCTCGAAGTCACCGGCGCGACTCTTCACCACAGAATCTACCCAGTGATGCCTACTCCTTCGACCGTCTTAGATCAACTCTTCGCCGACCCATCTACTCCTCCCGTAGTCAACGGGTCCACCATCACCATCACCACGACCACTATGACGTCCGCCTATCCCCCTTCCCATATTCCCGTCACTACAGTCACGACTTGCCACCCTTCGCCCATTATGTCATCATCCCTCCCTCTTTCCTCGATTCCCGCACAACCTAGTCCCCAGCAACTCCCTGCCGCCCCACTGGATTCGACCGCTGCAGCACCGCCATCGCCTCTACAATATTTATAAGACGGCACCGCCGCAGGCGCCACCGCATAATCAACACCGCCGCCGCCTCCTCCATCTTTACACGATATGCCTAGCTACCCAAGTGATGCCTGCTCCTTCGACCGTCTTAGATCAACTCTTCGCCGACCCATCTACTCCTCCCGTAGTCAACGGGTCCACCATCACCATCACCTTCACCACGACCCCACCATCTCTGACCAGGACATACTCCGTGAACTTCGAACAGCAGGCGTCCCCTCCCGTCGTGCGTTCCGGATTCAGAAGAGCTCCGACCCTACATTCATGGTTCGCCTCCACCTTCCGACTGCAGACGATGTCCAACAACTGATCGGCACAGGCGCCAATATTTACCGCCATCCTTACAGAGTTGAGCTTTCCCGTTCCCCACCCCGAACTGTTCGCTCTCCCTCCAATAATGCCTCCCGTCGCCCCGGCCAGCCCCTCCTCCTGTTCCACCCCCTCAACCAGTTTGTCCACCCCCTCCGCCACCTAGTTTCTTCCCTCAACCACTTCCGACACTGGCTCTCTTTCGACTTTTTACCACCTCACTTTGTAATATCACCGCTACCCTCGATTTCCTAACCCTCCATCCTTCTCCCGGCACCCTTCTCTAGATTTCACTCCTAGCGTACATCTTCCATCATTTCCATCATCGTAGCCAACAGGCCCAAACTTCCACTTCTCTTACTTTTTCACATCGTCTACCCACCTCCCTCAACTAACAAATCGCACGGTTTTCTTCACTTCTCCCGGCCCGAGAGAGAGCGTCACTCTCTAGGGCCAAGGGCGGAATGATGATAACTTATCCGCCGCAGCCGTCGTCCCATCACGTCGACATCGATTCCTGGCGAATGCATGGATGTAGTGTCTCCAGACGTTTCTTTTTCCACAAGGTCTTTCAGATCTTGCAATGACACATTCGTTGCGAGTTTGATAATATCTATCCACCTCGACGCCAGCCGCCCTCATCTTCGAGTCCCTTCCACCATTCCAAGCATGATCGTCTTTTCCAAGAATTCAGACTGCCTCATAGTATGATCAAAATAAGATAGCTGTAACTCTGTAATGAATACTTCAATAGATACACCTGGATTGATATTCAGAATGACCCAGTTGTTTGCCTTCTTGGCTGTCCAAGGTAAACGCAAAAATCCTTCTCCAGCACCATAGCTCAAATGTATCAACGCGCTTTCTGGCACGCGTGTTTATGGCCCATCTTTCACATCCATATATTACTGTGGGAAGGACTAACACCTTAACCACTCTGACTTTAGTATGCACAGATACAATTGAAGACCTGAAGACCTTCCTTGGAATGCCGCCTTGCCAAGTGACAACTGTCGGCGGATCTCTGACCTGCTAGAACCAGTATTACTTACGGTTGAACTCAGCAAACAAAATTTATCTGCTACTCCCATAACCACACGAAGAGGTTTGCAACGTTTCGTTAAAACCTTGTTATTGTGATTTCCCAATGAAGATTTTTCCTTATATTAATCCCTAAGTGATCCCCGTGAGATGCATTCACCCCATCAACAGAGTAGTTGAAAATGAGAGGATTTTCCTCTTGGTGAAACTTATAACCTGACTTTTCAATCCCGTCGACTTCATGCATGATAGTGATCCCACACATTTCAATCTTTCTCCCCCGGGCATCTTAATGCGTATTATCCTGTGCACTGGATAGGTACAGGTGGACCAATTACTTGGCCGCCATTTTCTCCTGACTTAAACCCCCTGGACTTTTACCTTTCGACACACGTAAACTCTGTCCTGTATTCGATTGCTGTTGTGTTTTAATCAACTACAAGGTTGGCTAACGCTGTAGTTGTGCATTTTCGGACTCATGTTGTCATACCTTCTCTCTCTCTCTCTCTCTCTCTGGATGAGGAATTCATTTCTGAAATTTTCTCACCGAGTTTCTGCTTAAAAAAGAGAATCACGATCATTATATTCGAGTCACCTCATATGATCCCAAACATGATACATTTATCGAATTCGCGAAATTCTCCTGGTCACCTGCTTGTATCATTCATGAATCATTGTCGCTCTTCTCATATCTGCTACCGTCTGTTTATGAATCAGACAATCCGAATCCACCCAGCTGTCGCGTCGGTCTGACAGCTGAGGATAATTCCGTCATCGAACTCACTATGTTGATCGCAACTGTGATTATATTACATTCCTTTTGCTTCACTTTGATTAGGCTTGTATTCCTGTTACTGTTCTGGGGGGAAAAATGTGGTAGGTTGTATACCACGTACAGCTGCTAGAGTGAAATGTCTCACGTGTATTATAATTAGAAATGAGAAGCCCATTTCTGAAAGGTACCAAAAAAAAAAAAAAAGAGATATTATGATGCAAAATACAGTCGAAACCGTTTAATGCGTTATCGCTTTAACGACGTATTGAATATAACGGCGAAATCTAACGGTCCCTTCTAAATCCTATATAAAGACTGTATTTAAAAAACTCGCTTAGTACAACATCGCTTATTACGACATATAGTATAAAACAGCGAGTTTTTTTTAAATCACATTTTTGGAAAAATGTACCGACTATAACGTCCAATACTACTACTAAAAACGTTTTCATTCCTCTCCCGAAGGGGGAGGCGGGCCTCTTAGACGGTAACGCTTTCTCTCAAGCCGGGAGATTTGTTGCGGTGAAGGAGATGCTCGGAGAAGGTGAGGGGGTTGGCGGCCGTAGCCTATACTAGGAACTGTTCCGGCAGTTGCCTTAGTGCAGAAGAATGGAAAACCAAAGGTTCAATGTTGATTTTGTTTTGTTTTTTGTTTTGTTAACGGTAAGCGTTTAGGGATTGCTGAGAACAATGTAAAGCGCATTTTCAAGCTTTTATTCTCAGTACACCGTACAGGCCACTAAGGCCCTTGGAGTGGTGAAAGGTAAAGGTTTTCACTATCCGCAACCTCGGCAATTGATTGAGTAGAGCTCGGCCGCCTATGTGCCCCCCCCCCCCCCAGGAATTAGCCTGGTACTCAGTTTTGGTGTAGGCTGAGCGAACCTCAGGACCATACGCACCTCATGAGGTGGAAAACTCGTTTCTTAAATGTTCGGACTTCCTGACGGGGCGGGGGGAATCGAACCACAAATAATAGTGAGTCGGCAACCCTGAAGATGTTTTTCCGTGGTTTCCCATTTTTATACCAGGAAAATGCTGGGGCTGTACCTTAATTAAGGCCACGGCTCCTGTACCATCGTCGCCATAAGACCTATCTGTGTGCGACGTAAAACAACTAGCCAAAAAATGTACAAAGTGCTTTTTCTTAAATAATTCCTATAATATTCCTAGTTTCAACCGACTAAAATAGGATAAAATGTAATGTCCCCCCTTCGCCCCCTCTCCTAACCACCGCTACTGGGCTCATCAATTGCAAGAAAATAAAAAAAAAATCCTTCTCAATATCGTAAATGTAATACTAATCTATTTATTATTATCATTAATTAATTGTCGGTGCTGTATTGTAGAGGTACCTTGTCTGTCTCTTATTCCAAGGGCTTGGGATCGTTTTCCGACCAGTTCAAGGATTTTAATTCTGGAATGAGGAGTAGAACGGAGTTAACTTGATAAGATAATACTCCTAGTTACAGGAAGAAAGCGCACAGTGCAACACTGGTTGCCATGGTTACAATGGTGTCGGGAAACTTCTTTTTTCCTTTATCTCCTCAACTTTACATGGTTGGTGGGCAACATTGTCATCATCACGACAGAGCTATTCTATCCAGTGATAACTTCTTTACAGTTGTATCCGGTCGTGGGTAGGGATGGTAGAATAACACCCAGGGTATCCCCTGCCTGTCGTAAGAGGTGACTAAAAGGGGCCCCAGGGGCTCTGAAATTGGGAGCGTTGGTTGGCGACCACGGAGCCCTTAGCTGTGTCCTGCCATTGCTTCCACTTACTTATGTCAGGCTCCTCACTTTCATCTATCCTATCCGACCTCCCTTGGTCAACTCTTGTTCTTTTCGACCCTAACGGTATGAGGTTTGAGAATCCTAGGGAGTCTTTCATTTTTACGCCCTTCGTGGCCCTTGACCTACTTTGGCCGATACTTTCATTTTTCGAAGTGTCGGATCTCTTCCAATTTTTCCCTCTAATTAGCGTTATATAGAGCATGGTTGCCTAGTTGTACTTCCTCTTTAAACAATAATCACCACCACCACTATCCGGTCGTCCATTCTTGATGTCCGTCAAAAATTATTTTCTTGGTCTTTCTCTTCTCCTTTTGACCTCCATCCTTCCCTCTATCAGATTGGTGCACCAGGTTGAATATCTTAGCATGTGACCTTTGAATTCATTCCTTCTACTTTCTAATCTTTTTTAATAGCTGGTATTTTTCATTCAAACTTTTCAGCACTTCTTCATTGCTTATCCTACTGGTCCAGAATATCTTTAGCATGCCAGCACCACATTTCTACGGCCTTGGTTTTCTTTGTATCGCTCCCCATAAGAATCTGGTTTTCTGACCCATACAAATGCAAAGCATTTCTTGCAAACATCAATGCTAGTTGCCTTAGATGTGAACAATGATCTTTTCTGCCTTGGCTTGTGCTCTTCTGCTTCTTATCTCATTTTTGCTCCTTACGTCCAATAGTGGCGATTGGGGTGGGGGTGAGGGGCGAGGCCCTGAAGAAAATATTACATTTTTATTTCATTTTGGCCGTCTAAAATTAGGAATTTTTAAATACAGCAATTTATACAAACCCTGTTGCCTTATAACCTAATTTTTAAATTTATTTTCTTTAATTATTAAGAACATTATTAGCGGAAATACGCACAAAATATCGTTCGTTGCGGCTAACCGATTTGTATAACACCACAGCAAGTGGTGGACACTTTACATGTGCTGTGAGGAAGGGTAGCAGGGGATTCACCCACTTGCCGCGCGTATTCATCAGTCTTGACAGACTCTTTAGTGTCTGTTAGTTTCTTAGTGTGTAGTCAAATACTAAATGATTTTAATTGCATAATCACACCGTACTTCTTTTTAATTGTAATACATGTTTTATGTTTTTTATAGTTTTGATGCATAATTCACCCCCTTCCTTTCCAAAACCGGGTACGTTTTGTTGTCTGTAAATCCTCCTCCCCCACCCCCGGGCTTCGATTGCCCAATCGCCGCTACTGGGTTCTTGTATAACCGCATGGCACTACAGCCATTGAAAGGCCTTGGCCTACCAAGCGACCGCTGATAAGCCCGAAGGCCTGCAGTTTACGAGGTGTCTTGTGGTCAGCACGACGAATCCTCTCGGCCGTTATTCTTGGCTTTCTAGACCGGGGCCGCTATCTCACCGTAAGATAGCTCCTCAATTCTAATCATGTAGGCTGAGTGGACCTCGAACCATCCCTCAAGTCCAGGTAAAAATCCCTGACCTGGCCGGGAATCGAACCCGGGACCTCCGGGTAAGAGGCAGACACACTACCCCTACACCATGGGGCTGGCGGGTTCTTGTATAGCTGGAATATAATTCTGCGATCCCTGTACTCCATTTTGACTAAGTCCAGATAGACCCGCAGTCCATGTTAAAATGGGACGTTTGAATGTTCATGAAAGTTCGTGCCAGCAAGCTCAAAAGTGAACTCGGGAGTTGTAGTGTTGAGGGTGATCAGCTAGGTGTCCACTTTTACAGACAAATTCAGCCTTTGGATGTCTGTTTTCTTCCCGTGGCCAGTGTTGCCAATCCATAAATCTTTTCTCCGCTAAATTTGAGTTGAAAATCCGCTAAATTCCGCTAAATTTCAAACTGAAACAATATAGCATATACCAGCTGTTTTAATAAAAGAGATTAACTCAACACTCACCAGTTTCAGAACACGAGGTCAACATCTTCTCCTACTCGAACTATATGCTCTGAAGCAGATGTGCTGGGTTGAGGTCCTGTGTCCTGTGGTTTGTAAAAATATTTGCTGGCAGCTCACAGCAGCAAAATAGATACGGAAATTTTCAAACCTATTTTGAAAGTTATTTTCACTTTCGTTACGGTTTTCATTCCTTTTGATAAGTGCAGAAATAAATAATGCCAAACAATTTCGCATTCATATTGCACAGCTAATAGATGCAACGTCCGTGTTTGGGATTTTTGGAAAGCTCAACCAACTAGTCTTTTAAAGTTTAATTATATAACCACTCTTTACGAAATATCTGACTCCTTTTTAACCTTTTCTTTCGACAGATTGACGTACCAAAATTAACCTAATTTCAAAAGAAATACGATATCAAAAACAACAAGAGTACAGTAACGATTGCAACAAGTTCTGACTGAGGCTGTGGACCAGAGCTGGTCTAGGAAACGAGTGGTAGTGTGCAGCATAAGTTCAATACAACGGGATTAAGTAGACTATTATACCGTAGTAAGGTCTATATTATTTTTTCTCCTGGTGATGAAAGGTGATATTGTCACCGCTGAAAATCGCTAGAAGAAGTTCGAAAATCCATTTTAAAAAATCCGCTGTCCGCTAAATGGAAAATTTATCCGCTGTTCCATTTAAGAATCCGCCAAATTTGACGGGAAATCCGCTGAGTTGGCAACACACGGGTTGTAAGACATATCGCACCATACGTAGCTATGGCATAAAGAATAGCCAGTTTCACAACGAACTGGACGACAATCGACTGCGAGTAAAGTTGCCACATGTCTCGGATTTTACAATCAACGATTTAACAGAGTAAGAAGAACGTCGTTCGCCTCTGTGGTGCAGTGGTTAGTGTGATTAGTTGCCACCCCCCGAGGTCCAGGTTCGATTCCCGGCTCTGCCACGAAATTTGAAAAGTGGTACGAGGACTGAAACGGGGTTCATCCAGCCTCGGGAGGTCAACTGAGTAGACGTGGGCTCTATTCCCACCTCAGTCATCCTCGAAGTGGTTTTTCGTGGTTTACCACTTCTTCTCCAGGAAAATGCCGGGATGGTACCTAACCCTGTAATAGCTAAGAGGGGAATTCCTCAAGGCAGTATTATTGGACCTTTATGTTTTCAAATATACAGTATATATATATGACTAGCTGATGTACCCGTGCTTTGTTACGGGATTTTCAGAAAAAACTAACTTTTTGGTTTTCCTAACTGAAGTCAACATCACAAAAACGCCAGTAGGAATGTATGGGTAGTGATTAAAAGCAATGTTATCATACAAAATACTTGATCAAATGAAAAAACCGTACATTTTCACACTTTTAACGAACAGTAAGTACTACGATGCCGATCTAACACTCCAAAGTTTCCGAGCTGGAATGACCAGGCCGCAGACAGCCGTGAACACTCCTATGCCATTATTCCGTTAAATACCCACACTGCTCATTCCAATCAGTGCCTCAAGAGTAGGGATTGAATAGCTCGAATGCTATGATGAACCAGTGTGTTACGTACCATTATTATCAGAAAATTTATAAACCAGAGGAATGGCATGCCAATATTCAGGCAGGCTGTTACACTTGGTACGATCGGGCGAGTTGGCCGTGTGGTTAGGGGCGCGCAGCTGTGAGCTTGCATCCGGGAGATAGTGGATTCGAACCCCACTGTCGGCAGCCCTGAAGATGGTATTCCATGGTTTCCCATTTTCACACCAGGCAAATGTTGGGGCTGTACCTTAATTAGAGGCCAAGGCCACTTACTTCACCCTCCTAGCCCTTAAGCAATTTTTAAAAAATACTCGGTATGCACAAGTAATCCTATATATCGGAGATGAGTGGCAACAGAAGACAAAAGCACATCACAACGAACAATGGTCAATGTAATGTTACTGTTGATCAATTTTATGAGCTTTCTCTATTGTAGGCATTTAGTCTTCTCTCGACTCTGTGATATTAGGGCTTTTTATAAAATTATTTATAGCGTAGACAGTAGTTCCTTATTACCCGACTTTACATACCGATTTTCATTAAATTCTGTTCACCCATTTTCTCGTGACTCGGCGCTGATATGGTTTTAGTAACAAAAATCCAAATTCATGAATATCTCTGTGATCATAGTCGGCATGGTACCAATGTATAAGACATAAATGATCGGAAATTTAATGCTATAAAACTTAAGTTATGTAGTATTTATCGATACGACCACTAATAACATAAATATTTGAGGATTAAATTTTAGGCCTTCCCCTAAACTACCATTTCACTCAGCTTGAATGCAATTATTTATGGCCTAGATTATAGCGACTTATTCCCCGAATTTCATTACCAATTTTCATTAAGATAGGAGCACTAATAACATAAATATTTAAGAATTTAATTTAGGGCCTTCCCTTAAACTACAATTTTTCTCAGCGTGAATACAGTTGTTTATAGCCTAGATTGCAGCGATTTATTCTCCGACTTTGTCTACCGATTTTCATTACGATACGACCTCTAATAACATACATATTTGAGAATTAAATTTTAGGTCTTTCCCTAAACTACCATTTCACTCAGCGTGAATGAGATTATTTATTGCCTAGATTGTAGCGACTTATTTCCCGACTTAGATGAACAACAACCAGTGACACAGGCAGGATTTAGAACAATTTAGAGTACATCAGACCACCTACAAGCAGTGAATCAACTGATCGAGAAAACACAAGAATTCAATCTGGATGTCTATATAGCATTTGTGGACTACAATAAAGCATTCGACTCCGTGGAACGAGAAGACCTTTTAGAAGCACAGAGCAAACAAGTTATCCAGAACAAATACATCAGACTCCTGGATAAACTCTACGAAAGCAGCGAGGCCAGAATAAAAACAGAAAGAGAAGGAAAGATAGAAAGAGGAGTTAAGCAAGGGGACCCTCTCTCATCAAAATTATTCACGTGCTTACTGGAGATTCAGTTCAGAAAACTAGATTGGGAAAACAAATACGGCATCAAAATAGATGGAGCAAGACTAACGCACTTACAGTTTGGAGACGACATTGTATTGGTGGCAGAGTCGGCAACGGAGCTAGAGCAAATGATAATAGAATTAGACAACATCAGCAAAGAAGCGGGCCTGACAATGAATCCAAGAAAAACAAAGTTGATGTCTAATGCACTGGAAACTCCAGTTAGCGTAAATGGAGAAATACTGGAATACGTAGAGGAATGTGTATACCTTGGGCAGATCATATCATTCTCAAACTGTTCAGAAAAAGAGATCAAACGGCGAATAGGACAAGCATGGAAGAGGTTCTGTCTCTAAACTTCATACTGACAGACAAGACTCAGAAACTTACCCTTAAAGCTGAAGTCCTAGAAAAATGTGTGATACCAGTCCTACTATATGGATGCCAAACCTGGGCACTAACACTAAAACAAAGGAAAATGATCCAGATATGCCAGCGCAAAATGGAAAGAAAAATACTGCAGGTCTCATTGCGAGACAGAATACGGAACGAAGATATACGAAGGAGAACCGGCATGTAAGACGCTCTGACGACAGCCGGTCAGCTAAAGTGGAAATGGGGAGGACACGTAGCGAGACTGGACCAAAATCGATGGACTTACAAAATGACAATGTGGGATCCCCGAGAAGGAAGACTGAACGTGGGAAGGCAACGAACTAGATGGGCAGACTGGGGGAAGAAAACAATGGACAAGAACAGCAAAGATAAGGCAAGAGTGGAAAGAGCTGGGAAAATTTGTGTGCAGAGATCACTGACCTTATGGGATACACCTTTGTTTAAGCCCTGTGATGACATAGGTCGATCAAGACACATATTTATAGATATTGTGCAACAGCGAAATATGCCAGTGAAATATGCAACAGTGCGCTTCCACAAAGAGACCTGAAGGTCACCTCACCGGCATAATACAGTAAAAGTGACAAAAAGAGGTTTTTATGAAGTGGTGAATATAAAATTATCATCCTCGCATACACTACGGAAAGAAGCCGTGTAAGTGTAAAGTATGTTGAAGTACGTTCTCAGGACAGGGGCGAAGTATAGGCCTACATAATACTCTGAGCCGTGAAAACAACAATCTAAACAAAATTCATTCTAATTCTAATTGAACAAAATGTTATAGAGTGTATCTTCAAGTGAAAGAGGTGTGTTATTTGTTTTACGTCCCACTAACTACTTTTTTTAAGGTCTTCGGAGACGCCGAGGTGCCGGAATTAAGTCCCGCAGGAGTTCTTTTACGTGCCAGTAAATCTACCGACACGGGGCTGTCGTATTTGAGCACCTTCAAATACCACCGGACTGAGCCAGGATCGAACCTGCCAAGTTGGGGTTAGAAGGCCAGCGCCTTAACCGTCTGAGCCATTCAGCCCGGCAAGTGAAAGAGGAGTGCAAAAGTTCCCTGAATATATATATTCTAGTTGCTTTACGTCGCACCGACACAGATAGGTCTTATGGCGACGATGGGGCAAGGAAGGGCTAGGAGGGGGAAGGAAGCGTCCGTGGCCTTAATTAAGGTACAGCCCCAGCATTTGCCTGGTGTGAAAATGGGAAACCACGGAAAACCATTCTCAGGGCTGCCGACAGTGGGGTTCGAACCTACTATCTCCCGAATACTGGATACTGGCCGCACTTAAGCGACTGCAGCTATCGAGCTCGGAGTGTTCCCTGAATAAAATCTAAGAATGAGAGATATCTTCATGTGGTGATGAGAGTACTCCGGGGTTATAGTAAAGGTATAAAAGAGAGAGCGTATACGTTTCTGGTGAGACTTCAGTTAGAGTATGGTTCGAGTTAATGGGACCCTCGCCAGGATTACTTGATACAAGAATTGGAAGGGATCCAAAGGAAAACAGCATGATTTGTTCTGGGTGGTTTCTAACAAAGGAGTATTAAGAAAATATTGCAAAACTCTGGGCTGGGAAGACTCGGGAGTAAGGAGATGGGCTGCTCGAATAAGCGGGATGTTCCAAGCTGTCAGTGGAGAGATGGCGTTGAATGACATTAGTATATGAATACAATTGAGTGGTGTCTTTAAAAGAACATCGCCATAAGACATATCCGTGTCGATGCGACGTAAAGCAAATAGCTAGTTAGTTAGTGTCTTTAAAAGTAGGAAAGGTCACAATGTGAAGATAAAGTTAAAATTCAAGAGGACAAACTGGGGCAAATATTCATTTATAGGAGGAGGAGTGAGGGATTGGAATAACTTACCAAGTGAGATGTTCAATAAATTTCCAATTTCTTTGAAAAAATTTAAGAAAAGGCTAGGAAAACAACAGCTAGGGAATCTGCCACCTGGGTGACTGCCCTAAGTGCAGATCAGTATTTATTGATTGATTGATATAATTAAAATCAAAATTAATGTAAGTATTTTACATATCCCCACTCGCTAAAAGGAAGGAGTCGCGATTTGTGCCATTCTGTTTTATTTTAGAAAAGAAATCCATTTACGGAGCAAGATCGTTGTATACTAATGAGCCTAATAAAATGCTCTATTGTTTAGGAGGTAATGGTGTGGAAAACTTACGTGTCCAAGCGACAGTAAGAGGCATATTCGAATGGAATAAGTTGAATTCGAGAATGAGCAGTGAACTTAACCGTCCTTATCAACAGCTCGGTGTACTCTACATACATCTAGGACCGAGCGGAATGGATGCGTGGTGTGGGCTGTGTAGATCTGCTCGGAAGAGGATGGTTTTGAACGCCATCATTAGCAACCCTTTAAGGATCAAGCCACGTTTAGACGGTACATCTATTCATGCCTCTCCGATTATAAGTTACGAGTAAAAAGTTCGGTGAATAACACAAAGAAAACAGAAGTTACAAATAAAATACATTTAGTCGCCTTCAAAGTACTGTCCACTGGACACAATATATCTTTGGCAACCTGTATACAGCTGCTAGAAGCTGGCAGCGAAGGCATTTTTTGGAATCGATCCTAGCACTGTCAAAAGTTTTTGGATATCCGGTTATGTACTTTTCAGAATTCCCTTGAGGCGGGGAAACCAAAAGAAGATAGGTGCCAGATCCGGGCAGTACGGTGGATGTTCAAGACGAGGCACATCATCATGAGTTGCATGTCCTTCCTGAAAGCGTTTGAACCAGTCGTAAACATATTGTTACGTGCCAGCCCCGTGGTAGCCCATTTCGGTACTTACAGGAAGGGGCCTGTGACTCAGACGATCTGGGATCTCCCAGCCGGCCTTTCCGTGTATTGTTCTCGTTGGCCGGCTTACCAGTGAGTTTCTTGCCTCTAATGACATCGCGAAATTTCTGGCTCAAATCACGCGAGCTATAAAAAAGGGAGGCTAGCCACGGACAGTCAGTCAGTGTTCGACTCCGTGTGAGACTCAGTGTGTTGTGGTTCGGTGGCTGGGCTGAGGGCGACAGGGGTGTTGGCTGTCGCTAGTGTCCCACCGAGGTCTGAACCAGGAGCTGTTGTTGTGGTGTCGGAGAGACCAGTGTGTAAGTGAACTGGAGACAACAGAACGGAAGACTGTACTGTGTTTCCGTGTATTACTGTGGACTGAGGTAGAGCGAGTGTGAAGGTAAATGGACCTGTGTTAATGTTCGCTGTTATGAGTATCGTCCTGCTGTTGAATACTGTTGAGCTGTCTAGTTGTTCACTGCATGTGACTGTGTGAATTACTGGACTGACTGTTGAATCGAACCAACGAACAGTCATCGTGTGTCATGTAGTCAGTGGCACTGTGTTCGAATCCAACGGCCTACGCACAGCGGCTGTAGGAGGTGACTGGATTTGGGGAAAGTGAAAGTAAGGATTATAAACCTCCCCAAGTATATAATTCCAACCGGCCGGGACTACCTGCTGTGTGTACAGAAGAGAAATTTGTAAATAGACATTAATTAGTAAGTGTGGCCATTCACAGCTGGTTAGAATTGTTTGTGTTTATATTCTATGTGTGTGTGTGTGTATGTGTGTGCATTTATTAGGCCATGCTGAAATAAATTAGAGTATTGAAACAGATGGAGTTTTATTCGTAACAATATTGTCTGCTTACAGATCCTGTTTCGTATACTTGCACCAACATCACATGCGTCTCCTTTGCCACTTTCTCAATCTGCAGTGGCGTCGCGTGCTTGAAATCTTTGGGTGTGCACAAAGAGTAGACAGTAGATTTAAAAATTTCGTAAAAGTCGCCCCTCGGTCTGTCAATACGTTAACGGCAGCCGACTTAGTCTACATTATGCTGTCAATAATATTATAGAATAAACGGACCTGAATACAAATACGAAATTAACAACCGATATTTAAAAATAACTTACCGGTAATATTGCTGTGTACCGGGCGAGTTGGCCGTGCGGTTAAGAACGCGCAGCTATGAGCTTGCATCCGGGAGATAGTGGGTTCGAACCGCACTGTCGGCAACCCTGAAGATGGTTTTCCGTGGTTTTCCATTTTCACACCAGGCAAATGCTGGGGCTGTGCCTTAATTAAGGCCACGCCCGCTTCCTTTCCACTCCTAGCCCTTTCCAATCCCATCGTCGCCATAAGACTTTCTGTGTCGGTGTGACGTAAAGCAACTAGCAATATAGGCTATATATTGCTGTGAAAGGAACCCTCCCTTCAACTTCAAGGAATGCATGCTCCTTTCCTATTGTAGAGTTGTCAACGTAGTTGTAGGAATTGTACTTAATTAATATTTTCAAATACACAAGCTGAACGTACCCTATTTTGTTTGCAAGCATTTAGTTCAACCTCTTTGGTTCATTAAGCAATTATTATCTTACATCTGCAAATGATAATTAACCATTCCGTGGTAGTAACCATCACCCTATACCTTGTCCACTGTCGCGGGCTACTCCATTCATGCTGCCATCTTTGAGGTTTGAGAAGAACTTTAGGAGAAGGCATCGGAAGCGGACCAGCGGACCGTGATCACACAGGAAATTGCGCTCATATTCGCGGTGCGAAATACGATCTAGTTCCAGAGTCACCGCTAGACTTTGTGTTAACCCTCAATTGTTTAATACAGACGTATGTGGAAACTATGAAGCAAAAAGTTAAGTTAGTGAGTTTTTAGGTGAGAGGGAAATAAAAAATAAATAAATAAAAATACACACATGATACATCACAGGAGAATCGACCTCTCTATAGAATGGAGTGCTCACTACTCCACAGCACCTTTTCTTCTTTTGATCGGCCGGGTGGCTCCACACCTTTATTCTAGCAACCCGCCGCCCTAAAAAAGCAAATCGGCTGACACCAAGTAGGAAGTCACCCATCATGTCGTCGACGTCAATCCTGCCTACTCTGACCACGATATCCTCAGCGAACTCCACGCAGAGGGCATCCCAGCTAGCAACGTGTTCTGGATACTGAACGGCTCTGATCCAACACCTCTGGCCAGTCTACAGCTCCCCATCGAAGATGCCGTCCTTCTTGGTAGGAACACAAGAGAGTTGACGGAGGCACTACAGTGCATGTGTGAAAGTTCGAGACACCTGGGGCTGAGAATTCATAATGAAAAGACAAAGTATGGAATGGGAAGAAGGAAAGCATGAGAGAGTTCCAGAATTCAAGTACCTGGGTGTCATGGTAACGGAAAACAACGTAGTTAGTGCAGAGATACAAGCACGCATTGCAGCAGGCAGTAGATGCTTCTATGCATTTCACAAACTATTGAAGTCCTCCAGTTTATCTAGAAGGCTTAAGCTCACTGTGTATCGCACCATAATACGGCCAGTAGTTCTTTATGGATGTGAAGCCTGGACGCTTACGGAAAGTGATAAGGGCAGGCTCCGAGTATGGGAAAGAAAGGTGCTGCGGAAGATCTATGAGGCTGTATGTGAAGAAGGCGAATGGCGCATCCGAACAAATCAAGAGGTGTACCAGCTCTAGGCTGCAGTAGACCTGGTTGCAGAAGCGAAGAAGAGACGCCTGAGCTACTTGAGGCAAGTGGTGAGAATGGAGGAGGAGAGGGTTCCCAAGAGGGCCCTCGAGTAACAACCTGAAGGCAGAAGGAGGCAAGGAAGACCTATGAAGATATGGTGGGATGTCAGAGAGGATGTGCAGGCGTTGGGACTCCGGAACTGGAGAAGGTGTGCAGCAGACATAGATGGTTGGGTAACATCTGTAGGAGAGGCCAGGGTCCTGCATGGACTGTAGCGTCGAGAGTAGTAGTAGTAGTAGTAGTAGTAGTAGTAGTAGTAGTAGTAGTTAAGATAAGCGTTAAAAGTAATTATACAGGGCGTTGATTTCTGTATTCAGATTTTGGTGAGTATATAGTTTCTATTTAAACATAAGATTAAGAAAAACTTTGGTGCATATTGATTAATATACCAGGTTCTGTATTTATTTATTGCGAACATTCTATTCACATGACGTTTATTGCGCGTGATAAGCAATGGTTTATTGCTGTGTACCATTCTGCAAAAGTAAACTTCAGAAAGGAAGTGGAATTTCTCTTCACAAGCAAATAGGCCTACAGAATTATGAGAAAAATGGGTAAAAGTTATATCACTTTGGGGCGATGAGAAAAATAGCATGTGACCACCTTCCTCGAAGTGTGTAGTGAACATTTTGAAAGCACGTGATTAACATTTCTACTAAAACTAGCCGCAGTCAATTCCAATACTTTTTTCAGGGTATCCATCGTATTTGCATGGCAGGAGTATGCTATGTGAATACTGAAGTGTTTTAAAATAAACTTCTTTTTTGCTACGACGTGAACTTCCCCGTTTCAATTATAGGGGAAAGTCGGGAGGTATCGGACAGTTTAACTTTTCTGTCATAATTTGTTTATGGAATAAGAAAAAATTCATGTATTGCATTTTATAAGCATCTATATTCTTGTATCAACGTACTCACTAGAATATATTTAATCACAATTAAAAACACGGACAATATTAACAAATTAAGGAGGTCATTACACTTTCGTAGGTTTGAAAAATGGAGGGTGGTATCGGACGGTCAATCTTTTTTAACAAAAATTTATTTTTTTCATATTCAAAATAAAACAAATTAACGTTTTGCCATTCTGCAAATATCACACTCATTAGCGTTGAAGATTCTTGATGGACTAAACATATTTAGTCACAAGATCATTTAATTTATCAAAAATATGTCCACTTGCTCCTTGTTGAAGCCTACTGCTCGCTGCAAGCTGATAGACTCAGCCGTCCTCAAAGGAGGTCTTAATGCCTCTACATAAAATCATAAATAGGGTCTTTCCTGCCATTTATTAAACCTATGTTCAGCTCTCAATTCCTCAGCAAATTGATACACAAGTTTTAAAAATTCTGTTTTCATGAGTGGCATGAGCTGACTGTCGGGGCCTTGATATGCATGTACAGGTCATTCTCTTCTTCATCTGAGAATGTTCTCTGAAACGTCTCACTGTTCGCCGTACACGCTTTCATTGGAATCTCATTACCAGCTTCAAGAGCTTTAATTCTATCATCTAACGTGCTTTTGCGGAACAGAGGAACATTGACTGGCCTCTCTAATACTCATTCTATTGTCCCTGACACTATTCACGGCTAATATTATATTGCTTTCTTCCCATTATCCTCGTATCTTCCCCACGCTTACCTAAAACAAAGGATAGTACTATCAGTAACCCGGACGGAACTGCAACCTATGTGTCCGATACCGCACGTCAGTTTCGTGTCCGATACCGCCCGAATGACTCCCTTAAGAAACAACTGGAACTGAACGAGAACGTTCAAAAAGAAACTGATTCTAAACCCACGATATTACAGAGTAAGGAATACTGCTTCTGCTAATGTACTTAAAGTCCAATGCAACTTATCCTTGTTGCTGCTACTTCTTGGTAAAAATAAATCCGTGCCGGCCGAAAATCACACAAAAGACAAAAATACACCACCACTCATAAACGACCCTGCCTTTCGACTGAATAGGATGTATCCACCCTTCAAACATGCAGGCGGACCTCTGAGTAGCTAAACAGGTTCTGCCACATGCTGCTAACAAAGACATCAGTGAATTGTCCGATACCAGCCGCCGTCCGATACCTCCCGACCTTCCCCTACTGTCTGACTCGTACGAGCTCTTCTTGAATTACTGGGTGATACATTTATTTTTTCTTTAACAAACATCATAGAAACATCACTTTTCCACTCAAAACGCGATGTTTTATCTTTGTAATGTGCTTTCATGTGCAAGATATGTGCAATATGTGCCAACTGGCATCGTGCTGAGGAATAGAGGGATAACCTGACATCTAGAGGCGCTGTTTGAACTGCTGCTACTCTATCAATTTAGTACTTGAAAAGACCGCGCATGCAGAGGCCTTTACTTTACTCGTGTGCAACGGCCATACCCACATGATTGCCCCCGTGAAGCTCTAGCTAGCTAGCTAGCTCTAGCTAGCTAGCTATGTAATATACGCTATGTACCAATACTCTCAACTTTGTAGTTCAAAACGGGGTTGTGATCAGCTGACATGACACGTGATTCAAATGGATACGGAAAGCGAATCGGCACTTAAAACTTCTTAAATACGTTCTCAAAGTACAAAAATCTTGTTTTCATCATATAACATCCTCTAAACTGCAATTGTTTTGGATTACCAAGTTGTTCACGTGCTCATGTGATCCTTAACATGAGACACTCCTGAAAATTTGTAACCAAACTTTATGTTTACGCGTTGCTTCATTGCACGACGACACGAGTCTTCACACGCACTACGTTCGACTGGCCGCAACTAGAGAAAATGAAAACCTACAATCTGTTTTACAGTCAGTGACCGGGTCAGGAATGGAATGAAGCCCCCATCTTGCGGTGAGCATAGGAATTGTGCCGGCTGCCGAAGCCTGTCGCACTCCTCTGGGACAATGATTAATGACTGACAGATGAAATGAAATTGGAGTGTGTTGCTGGAATGAAAGATGACAGGGAAATCCGGAGTACCCGGAGAAAAACCTGTCCCCTCTCGGCTTTTGTCCAGCACAACCACGAAACCTAGAGCGCAACTGTGAGCTTGCATCCGGAAGATAGTGGGTTCGAGCCCCACTGTCGGCAGCCCTGAAGATGGTTTTCCATTTTCACACCAGGCAAATGCTGGGGTTTTACCTTAATTAAGGCCGCGGCCGCTTCCTTTCCAGTCCTAGCAATTTCCTATCCCATCGTCGCCATAAGACCTATCTATGTCGGCGCGACGTAAAGAAAAGAAAAAGTCACAAATATTATTGTGCCACAGATACGCCGGTCACCAATATTCTGAAATATAATTTACAGTAAGTTCATCTCTAACCGTGACACGTGACGATAATCATATGCTCGTGCTTTCCGTGACTGAATCACAGATGTCACGAGATGTCTGTCTATTCACATGCGTTTGCACCTAGTTTTACCACACGTTGCCATTGCGATATTGGTTGATTTACTATACCTTTTAGATATATTTTGTACAATACTGCATGAATTGCTGCATGCTTCAAGTTGCAAGAGTTGCGTGGATCTTGATTTGCCAAATACACTATAGACAGTAATGGACACTTCCGTATTCTCCCGAACTAAACTGAGAGACATGGCGGCTCGACCTTAAACATCACGTGGCAAGATCGAAACTACAAAAGTTGAATGTTACTTTCTTTCTTAATCTGTTTACCCTCCAGGGTTCGTTTTTCCCTTGGAGGATGACCAGTACCTCGCCCAGGCGGCCTCACCTGCTATGCTGAACAGGGGCCTTGCGGGGGAAGGGGACAAGATTGGAAAGGATAAACAAGGAAGAGGGACGGAAGCGGCCGTGGCCTTAAGTTAGGTACCATCCCGGCATTTGCCTGGAGGAGAAGTAGGAAACCACGAAAAACCAGTTCCACCCACCTCTACTCAGTTGATCTCCCGAGGCTGATGGACCCCGTTCCAGCCCTCGTAGCCTACCACTTTTCAAATTTCGTGGCAGAGCCGGGAATCGAACCCGGGCCTCCGGGGGTGGCAGCTAATCACACTAACAACTAAACCACAGAGGCGGACTGAATGTTACTACTGATAGAAATAATGAAACTCAATAATGGTTTAATTTTGTCCGAATCCTTCGCTGAATGGTCAGCGTTGAGGTGTTCGGTTCAGAAAGTCCCGGATTCGATTCTTGGCTGGATTGGGGATTTTAATCGCGTCTAATTAATTCTTCTGGCTCGGAGACTGGGTGTTTGTGTTTGTTCCAACACATATCACTTCATATTCAGACTACACACTACACTTCAACCACCACAGAAATATTCAACAATGATTAGGCCTACTAGATCTCGGATGTTTAGGTGCTTAAATGCTATTTTAGCTGCCTATAATAGACACTTAAATAGGTTCTAAACAGTGGCGTATGTTGCGATGAAGACTTGGGCCACCACTAGACTTAGGTTACTCCTTTTCGATAGTTTGTTTAGTGAACGTCAAGCCTTAAGTGTTTTGAGCCACCTTGCTGTGTTGTCGATGCTGTTTCAAAACTGGCCTCTGCCAACGCCAATACTTTTTTCTTTTTTACAAGTTGCTTTACGTCGCACCGACACAGATAGGACGATGGGATAGGAAGGGGCAAGGAGTGGGAAGAAACGCCGTGGCCTTAATTAAACAGCCCCAGCATTTGCCTGGTGTGAAAATGGGAAACCACGGAAAACCATCTTCAGGGCTGCCAACAGTGGGGGTTCGAACCCACTATCTCCCGCATACTGGATACTGGCCGCACTTAAGCGACTGCAGCTATCGAGCTCGGTACGCCAATTCTCAGCACCTGATCAGTGGAAATGGTGGCTTCGGGTTTAACAAATTGAAGTCCGGCTTTATGGCTAAATGGGTAGAATGTTTGCCTTTGGTGCGATGGCCGCGGTTCAATTCTTGGAATCAACCTCCTGGTACTCTTAATTCCCCTCGCTTCGGAACTGGGTGTTTATGACGTTTTTGCCATTCATTTCATCTTCACTGGGTCACCTGCTATGTTGAACAGGGGCCTTACGGGGGATGGGAAGATTGGAAGGGATAGACAAGGAAGAGGGAAGGAAGCGGCCGTGGCCTTAAGTTAGGTACCATCCCGGCATCTGCCTGGAGGAGAAGTGGAAAACCACTTCCAGGATGGCTGAGGTGGGAATCGAAAACACCTCTACTCTATTGATCTCCCGAGGCTGAGTGGACCCTGTTCCAGCCCTCGTACCACTTTTCAAATTTCACAGCAGAGCCGGGAATCGAACCCGGGCCTTCGGGCGGGGGGGGGGGGGGTGGAAGCCAATCACACTAACCACTACTCCACAGAAGCGGACCGTTCATAATTTCATCTGATTTTCTTTCTGCAAGTCTGTGGCTAGAAGCGTTGCCTCTTGGAAAGATTCCCCCACCACAGGCTGCAGCTGGTCGACCCATATGATTGGATGCCTTCCTCGCAGTCTCTTGCCATTAATCAAATATTTTTGTCCGACTCGTTGGCTGAACGGTCAGCGTACTGGCCTTCGGTTCAGAGGGTCCCGGGTTCGATTCCCGGCCGGGTCGGGGATTTTAACCTTAATTGGTTAATTCCAAAGGCACGGGGGCTGGGTGTATGTGTTGTCTTCATCATCATTTCATCCTCATCACGACGCGCAGGTCACCTACGGGTGTCAAATAGAAAGATCTGCACCTGGCGAGCCGAACCCTTCCTGGGATATCCCGGCACTAAAAGCCATACGACATTTCATTTCATTTCAATCAAATATTTGTTTATAGGAAGGGGAGTTGGGGACTGGAATAACTTACCAAGGGATATGTTCAATAAATGTCCAATTTCTTTGAAATCATTTAAGAAAAAGGGAGTCAAGTTGTTTCGCGTCTTGCCAAGTACGGCTTGTGGATCCAGTTTAAGGTCATAGTGAAGTTCACACCTAAGTAGTGAATCGCACTTCCGTTGCACTGTGATTGAATTTCACAGTTGTCATTTATGATGATATTCTCTTCCGTTAGCTGACCTTTCTTGATAGAAAAACAAGCTGATTTTGAAACGTTGATGTCCAGGCCGAGTTCTTTAAATATTTCTATGGCGATCCTGTCTAGTTCGATGGCAGATTCGGTGTTTTTCCCAAATATTATCGTATCATTGGTGAAACACATTATAGTGAGGTTAGACTGCTCGTTTGCAATTGATTAACCATAATTCCCTGCTACAGAATCTTCAGATAGTTCTTCCACAATATAATTGGTAGCGATGTTAATTGATGCTGGTGACAAAGAGGACCCTTGAAGCACACCGCGATTAATTTTTATGGGTTTTGTTCCCTGTTTTCGGGTCTGTATCTGTGTTATGTTTCTGTCCCGTCTTGCAGAGCAATTAGCAGCCTCGTCAGTTTTTCGGGCACTCCGACTCCACTGTGCTCTGGAGGTGTGCATGTCGGACGTTATCAAAACCTTTTCAAACGTCCAGAAATATAATGCATGCATCATTCTTTTCTTGCCTACTGTGCTGTAAAACGGCTTCCAAAATTGAGGTATTTATGTAAGTATCAGGTGTACTGGTGAAACCTCTTTGATTGTCATGAAACATAATGTAGTTCCAAAGCTATTTATCAGAAACTTTCTCGATGACTCATCTAATAACTGAGCATATAGTAATTGGACGCCAGTTACTGGAATCATTTGCGTCACCTCCTTTGTGAACTAGAATTGTACAGGGTTTCTTGAAAGTCAATGGTACTAACCTTGTTGTTAGCATTCTAGTGGCAATAATTGTAATTATCTCTGAAATTGTGCTGTTGTTAATAGGTCGAACGATTACGTTGTCGGGACCGCTTGCAGTGTCTATCTTTACTTTCTGTGTTGCCTGAACAATGTCTTCTTTAGATATGACCAGATTGTATAAGTCGTTATTCTCCATGACTTCACTCTCAATGCCTTTTTGAGGGTACTCTGGTCTTTTATGGTTGTTCGGCCTAGAAAATATGTCCAAAAATTTTATGTGTGCAATACTTCTTCTTTTGCTCTGCAAATTGGTTGTTCGTTTGTAAACACGTTGAGTATGGCTTTTCGCCACTGATTGTAATAGTAGAAATGAGTTAATTCATACATGTACTTCCTTCTTCTCTTCTCTATTCCCCTTTTCATTGATCTTTTAGGGTGTGAAGAGGTCGTCCTATATGAACTCTGGGCAGAAGTAAGTTGGCCTTTTCTTCTCAGTTGATAATATTTCTGAGCGGGATGTTTTGGCCCGGGAAGAATATGAGGCACTGAAACTAAGAATTGGACAAAGTCATTAACAGCATTGTCGAAGTCATCGTCTGTTAAGTTTTCAGAATACTTTGATTCCCATTTAATCAGATCTCAGTTGTACTCATCCATATTCGGAGCTGGAGTAGTAGCGGTGTTGGTTGTGGTATCATTGGACTGACAATTCTCTGGGGAATTTTGTAAAATACTGATTTTACTTTTCTTCTTGACTAGGGCATCTATGTGCACTGTAGGGTGAGCTCTGCTAATGTATATGCTTACACCCCTATCGGATCGATAATATTGATCGATATTGTTGGAATGTTTTGTTATAATCTCTTGTTTCATGTTGACTAAATGCTTATTTTATGGTATTCAGCATTTCATTTTGATAATTTCTTTTAATTCTTCTAATTGCTTTGGCTGTTTGTCTTCTGGCATTCATGAGTTCTTCGTAGGATTTTTTGGTTTTCCGTTGTTAGTCAGATAACCATGCTTTATGCCCTTCTTGAATTGCACTGTCACATTCCTCATTCCACCAGGCATGTTTCTTTCTCCGTTTAATGGGATCAATTTTCTTAGCTATAGTTTTCAGTTTGTTAATTATTGTCCCCTTATTAAATAACTAGAATCATAATTTCTTTGCCTAGTGGATAGAGATTCTTTTGTCTCCGTTTAGGTGTTAACTTAATTTTTGATATATAATGAACTGAATCAATGTTGACCCCCTGGAGGACTTTCACATTATAAACTTCTTTGTGGTAATCTCTATCATGGCTACATGGTCAATTTGAAACTGCCCTAATTTTACATTAGAACATTTTCAAGTCATTAATTTGTATGGTTGTCTCTTAAATCTTGTGGTTTCCAGAGTAAGTCCATGGTCCTCACAAAGTTCAATTAATCTTTGCCCATTATAGTTTGTGAATTTATGAGCTGGCCATTTTCCAACTACTGTCAATATTTTCTTTCTTGTCCTATTTTTGCATCGAAATCTCCAAGCAAGAGTTTAAAGTTTACATCAGGGATGTTTAATAGTAGATGGTCCAGTTCTTCCCAACATTTGTCATTTTCTTATTTTTCCTTGGCATTTTTGTCATTTGTTGGGGCATGGACATTTATCAAAGTTTTATTCCCCGCCTGAATTGTTAATGCTGCCATTTTTGGAGAGGTTGATGAGAAGTCCTTGATCGAGTTTATTGTACTGTTATGGACTAGGAATCCAATTCCAAATTGGGGAACATTCTTCAGTACTCTTTTTCCCGGAGGGCCTTTGTAAAGGCGATGTGCCATATCAACCATCGAAGAAGAGGGCAGTGAAACAATTGAAATCACAATAGCGCAACCCAAGTCATCGACCACTAGCACAACCACCAAAGAGATAAGAGGTGCCTCCCCAGCGTGGATTCACGCCAACTATGGAGGGAAGGTCCTCGATAAAATCAACACAGAAAAGGGAAGAGATGAAATATGGGCAAGGCCAATAGGTCAACGACCATAACAGAGGGTGGAAGGAGTATGCAGTAGAGCAGTTCACTATAATAATACTCACTGTCGCACTTAAAGAACAAAATTTAATATAATATAAGAAAGGCATTAAGTCGGGTGGGTGGTGCAATTTAAATATAAAACATTGAAAACAATTAAGTTTTAAAAAAAAGGAAAAACTAATGAAAAGGCTCATCTTCAAAATTACTACCAAGCATGCTCACCAAGCTAGAATACCAACAATTTCAACCAATTTTAAAGGTTCAATAATATTTTCCAGACGGAATTAACTTCAGTTTGACTTAGAGATTTATAACAATTTACTATTCGAGCTCGAACCCATCTTCCTTTAAAAGAAGATATAATAATAATTTTCCAAGTCATTCATATCTTAGGTGCACCTATCTGAGTACGCGTGCACCCCTATAAAATTACCCAAACAATTTACCAAATTGTTTTTGAACAATTAAAAGCCAACAGGCATTAATGCAATAAATTATTACACGTTTGAGATCCCTCAGTGAACATGGAAGTGTTTCAAATGGAAAGTTCTAACCGCGTCCCCAAACAGACCAACAATGTCCACGAGTAACAAAGGTAGGCAAAAATAAAATTAAGAAAGAGCCCACATCAAAAGAGAGACAAAAAGATTGAAAGGAAACCATTATAAGGTAACACAATAATATTAAATCAATTAAAACTCATCTCGTGACCCAGTTGATCACAACAACGGCATAAGTATGCCACACAACAACGAGCGTCAGCATATCTCAAGTATTGTTACAACACTCACTATGCCGTGATAAGGCAAGCTAATCAAACCGTTATAAAAAATAAATAAAAAAGGCGGAAGAATAGCACAATAATGCAATTAAATGGAGTGTAGCATCAGGAACCGTAGCCATACATCAAAATTTAAAGAAAGGAAAATAATAATAATAATAATAATAATAATAATAATAATAATAATAATAATAATAATAATAATAATAATAATAAAAGAAGAAAATTCATTTCAAAAAAGAAAAAGGATTAAAATTCACTTCAGCCCAAAACACACTTAGTATTCACCTGGGTTTAAAATCAGCAAATGTTACATTAATTATTCATTCGCCCTTATGAGGCTAATCATACCACCTATTACACAAAATTGTACTTGTCACAGCTCCTGTTAAAAGAGCAGCACGTTTGAAACCACACTGTTCTCGTGACGAAGAAGTAAGTCCTCTCAATTTAAGTTACTCACTTGCCCCAAATAAAATATAACAGATTGGGCATATCTAAATTGGTGGAATTCAATAATGTTAACCACAAAAACGTCCACCACCAAAAAATAATTAATGTCACATGGCGAGGCGACATGTTGGATTGCTTACAACAGCAAAATGACGAAGTATCGCAGAACATGTATGGTATACTTACGTCCGTGGCGATGTTATATCCATGTATTACGGCATGCTTCACTGGGAAAGGAATGGACACATTAAACTTTCAAAATAAGAACTTAACGCAAATAATTGTATCAACAACCCAACACTAATATAGATTCAACTTGCGACGAAACACATATTAGGGTGGTTTGAATACACACACACACACACACACACACACACACACACACACACACACACAGACTGTTTGCTAGCCATTGTTACAGGAAGCTGCCGCCGAGACATTCTTACTCAAGTGAAGATGGCCACCAACAACCCGATACCAGCCGCTTGCGGCAGGGTGCGCTGTGGAAAACAGTCAACAGTCAAGTGGCGCGCTAACCAATACCAACTTCATAACAACGAAGCTCCATGGAATATCCAATGGTGAGGAATAAGCCCACCGTTATATTACAGTTTACACCAATAAGAAACTCAAATGCACGGCAATTAGTTATCGCAGTGTTGCGTTACATTGGGCAAAGTTAACCAATAGATTTCTTTCTCTCTTTCTTTTAAATTCCACACGAACAGATTTCCGGTGTAGCGGTAATTCCACACAGTCCCCATTATTATACCGCTACAGCGATATCCTCCAGATTCTATTGGATCTTGATCTGTATTTCTAAGTTCCTGAAGAGCTGTTATTAAAATTTTATGTTGATCCATTATATCTGTTAAATCTTGCTGAGTTTCATTAGTGAGTTTATGTTGAGTGTGGCAAAATATGAAAATTTCCCTGGCTTGTAAAATTAAAATGTTCTCTTAGTTTGCTGCGGCTGCATGCTCCTTACCTTGATCTTCTACATGACACCCCACTGTAGTCTTTGTTCAGATCCACGATGTTGTATGTCCGAGCCGATGAATTCATTCGTTAGAAGACTCTTCATGACTGGCTGATTGTCTGATCATTACGATCGGGACATTTCTGATCGAGGTCAGCGTTTACAATTCTAAATGTGATCTGGAAAGGTGATTGGTGAGGTGTGAATTGGTGATTAATGAGGCTGTGAAGTGTGTGTTTGGTCTGCGAGAGCTATTTTATTTCACTCAAGTCCGCCGGTATATCGGTGAGGACCCCCCCTATCTACCACCCAGGATGCGTCACGTCAGAGTATCACCTCTCCACGTATTATGACACTGTAACAGGTTTGTGGATTACTTTTTTACTAAATTAATTTAATTTAAAATAAATAAATTCACCATAATAAAAAATATTGTACACAACAGCCACTAAAGTGATAAGTTTACATTCATCATCATCATCATCATCATCATCATCATCATCATCATCATTTCTTCGCTCCAGCAAGCCGGGTGCAGTTGTGAACGAGCCTCCTCCAGTTTGTCCTATCCATCCACAGATGTTACTCATATACACAATTAGAATTGAGGAAAGGTTCAACCTATTCAACACTAAGTCTGTCGTGTAAGATGTTTACGACATGTTATTTATTGTTTCTGGTATCGGTTTCGACGCTCAATTGCGTTATCATCAGCTAGAAATTACAAAGTGGGCAGGGTACATAACATAAAATTATGTACATAATATATACAGTACATAGTACAAATGGTTAACAATTTTTACATTTAAAGCTACATGAACAATGGGTAAAATATGGTGGTGTAATGTAACGCACGACAGGCGTTATAGTCTAATATGGTACATTGGTGTTACACAATAAAATTGGTCTGATGGATGAGAGTAAAAATCTTGAAATATATAATAAAAACGATGAGATAAAATTGATGTCCACTCCTCTGTTATCAATGGAGATACATAAGTCAAGGTCCAGTGTGCTAAGTTGGGCTCGTCAGTTGGTAAATACCACACCCACCAAGGTGCATGGCTAGTGCATACCGCGGAGGCCACTGCGTAGGCCACCTGGAGCCACCGGCAGTGCCAATGCAATATGAGAGACTTTATCTCATTACTAAAAATTGACGCCTGTCTGACCATCAAATGATATAGATGTTGATTCCCATAGGGAACCTGAAATATTTGTCCCAAATGAGTAAATTTACAACACCAACATAAATGGTCCATTATTGGACATTATAAATTTTCCAGCTAACTCATTCCTGGTTGCCAGCATTTTGCCCCAATGTGTGCCAAGTTGGGCTCGTCAGTTGGTAAATAGCACACCCACCAAGATGCATGGCTAGTGCATACCGTGGAGGCCACTGCGTAGACCACCTGGAGCCACCGGCAGTGTCAATGCACTATGAGAGACTGTCTCATTACTCAAAATTGATGCCTGCCTGACCATCAAATGATATAGATGTTGATTCCCATAGGGAACCTGAAATATTTGTACCGAATGAGTAAACTTACAATACCAATATAAATGGTCCGTTATTGGACATTATAAATTTTCCAGCTAACTCATTCCTGGTTGCCACCGTTTCACCCCAGTGTGCTAAGTTGGGCTTGTCAGTTGGTAAATAGCACACCCACCAAGACGCATGGCTAGTGTATACCGTGGAGGCCACTGCATAGGCCACGTGGAGCCACCGGCAGTGCCAATGCACTAAAAACTGATGCCTACCTGGCCATCAAATGATATAGATGTTGATTCCCATAGGGAACCTGAAATATTTGTCCCGAATGAGTATATTTACAATACCAATATAAATGGTTTGTTATTGGACATTATAAATTTTCCAGCTAACTCATTCCTGGTTGCCAGCATTTTGCCCCAGTGTGCTAAGTTGGGCTCGTCACTTGGTAAACAGCACACCCACCAAGATGCATGGCTAGTGCATACCATGGAGGACACTGCGTAACCACCTGGAGCCAACGGCAGTACCACTGCACTATGAGAGACTTTGTCTCATTACTAAAAATTGATGTCTGCCTGGCCATCAAATGATATAGATGTTGATTCCCATAGGGAACCTGAAATATTTGTCCCGAATGATTATATTTACAATACCAATATAAATGGTCCGTTATTAGACATTATAAATTTTCCAGCTAACTCATTCCTGGTTGGCAGCATTTCGCCCCAGTGTGCTAGGTTGGGCTCGTCAGTTGGTAAATAGCACGTCCACCAAGATTCATGGCTAGTGCATACCGTGGAGGCCATTGCATAGGCCACCTGGAACCACTGGCAGTGCCAATGCACTATGAGAGACTAAAAATTGATGCCTGCCTGGCCATCGGATGATACAGATATTGATTCCCATAGGGAACCTGAAATATTTGTCCCGAATGAGTAAATTTACAATACCAATATAAATGGTCCGTTATTGGACATTATAAATTTTCCAGCTAACTCCTTCCTGGTTGGTAGTGTTTCGCCCCAATGTGCTAAGTTGGGCTTAGGTCCCCTATGGGAATCAACATTTATATCATCTGATGGCCGGGCAGGCATCAATTTTTAGTAATGAGACAAAGTCTCCTATAGTGCACTGGCACTGCCGGTGGCTCCAGGTGGTCTACGCAGTGGCCTCCACGGTATGTACTAGCCATGCGTCTTGGTGGGTGTGCTATTACCCAAGTGACAAGCCCAATTTAGTAGACTTGGGCGAAATGCTGGCTACCAGGAATGAGATAGCTGGAAAATTTATAATGTCCAATTACGGACCATTTATATTGGTATAGTTTCCAGGAACTCAAAATTAGGTAGAATTGTTTCCGCGAGTGCATCGGAAAAAAACAAACTAGCGTCCCTCCACTCCCAGAACAGTCAAGAATTGCAAAAAGTTCAGAAAAGTTGGAAGTCGGGGGTGGGAGCGGACGAAGTTTATACTTCAAATTGGTTTGCTTTTGAAGCAATGAGCAGGATGAGTGGAGGAAATGTGCCCAATAAAACTGCATTTCTAAATCATAACAAGCAACAGTGGCAGTTCAAAGGCCAAATCCTCTTCATCTGAGTCCATTTTCCTTGTTTGAAAATACTAGCAAAGCAAAGCTAAGCAAAGTCACCTCCGTACAGGCCATGAAGGCCCTTGGAGGAGTGGAAGGTAAAGGCTTCCACCATTGTTAACCTCGGCACGTGATGGGGTAGAGTGGTTAGCTCTACGCCCGGCCACCTTTGCCCCCAAGAATTAACTTGGTACTCATTTTTGGTGTAGGCTGAGTGATCCTCAGGGCCATATGCACCTCCGGAAGTCAAGTTTAACAAGCTTATTAAGTGTGGACACAATGTTAAATGAAACAGTATTTAACATTTAACATGTTGATGGTGTCACAAGTAAACATTTAACACTTTTAACATTTAACATGTTGTTGTTAAATGTTAATCAGTATGTGAAGACTGGCCTTAACAATTAGACAAAAAAATCAACAGGCATTAGGAAGGGCAACCAGCCTTAAACTTCCATCCAAGATCAGAATGAGCCTGGGTAACTCTAGCAACCCCAGATATAGCTGGTATAAGCTGAAATTAGTTCACAAGAATCCAGAATACTACAGCAAGTTTATTAATGTTCTAGAGTAGTTATGAATAAAGGTAAAATATAAATATTATTGTGAAAGATTTAAGATTTTTTAGCATGTTAGGTGCATTAACATAAGGATGCATGTGTAGATGAACTGTTAAATATTGTTGGTTCTCTGTAGACATGAAATATAAAGAAGTCCACTTTGACTATGTTCGGCTTTGTACTGTCAACTGGATGCATTTTGCAACACAGTCTGTAGTTCTCACTCATTCTGTCAGTCACTCTACCCTCTCCCTTCTCTCTCATCCTCGTGACATGCACTTGCATACAGCACTATGAAATTATAAGCAATCAATCAATCAATCAATCAATCAATCAATCAATCAATCAATCAATCAATCAATCAATCAATCAATCAATCAATCAATCAATCAATCAATCACTACTGATATGCATTTAGGGCATCGCCCAGGTGGCAGATTCCCTATCTGTTGTTTCCCTAGCCTTTTCTTAAATGATCGCAAAGAAATTGGTATTATAAATTTACTCATTCGGGACAAATATTTCAGATTCCCTATCACATAACATACCACTTAATCGAGCAGCTCGTCTTCTTTCTCCCAGTTCTTCCCAGCCCAAACTTTGCAACATTTTTGTAACACTACTCTTTTGTCGGAAATCACCCAGAACAAATCGAGCTGCTTTTCTTTGGATTTTTTTCCAGTTCTTGAATCAAGTAATCCTGGTAAGGGTCCCATACACTGGAACCATACTCTAGTTGGGGTCTTACCAGAGACTTATATGCCCTCTCCTTTACATCCTTACTACAACCCCTAAATACCCTCATAACCATGTGCAGAGACCTGTACCCTTTATTAACAATCATATTTATGTGATTACCCCAATGAAGGTCTTTTCTTATATTAACACCTAGGTACTTAAAATGATCCCCAAAAGGAACTTTCACCCCATCAACACAGTAATTAAAACTGAGAGGACTTTTCCTATTTGTGAAACTCACAACCTGACTTTTAACCCCGTTTATCATCATACCATTGCCCACCGTACATCTCATAATACTATCGAGATCACCCTGCAGCTGCTCACAATCTTGTAACTTATTTATTACTCTGTACAGAATAACATCATCTGCAAACAGCCTTATCTCTGATTCCACTTCTTTACACATATCATTGATATATATATGAAAACATAAAGGTCCTATAATACTCTTTTGAGGAATTCCCCTCTTAATTATTACAGGGTCAGATAAAGCTTCGCCTACTCTAATTCTCTGAGTTCTATTTTCTAGAAATATAGCCACCCATTCAGTCACTCTTTTTTCTAGTCCAATAGTACTCACTTTTGCCAGTGGTCTTCCATGATCTACCCTATCCCTTAGGTAGGTCAATCAGGCCTCCTGAATCCAGGATATCTGCTATATCTTGCTGAAATCCTACAAGCTGAGCTTCAGTCGAATAACCTTTCCTAAACCCAAACTGCCTTCTGTCAAACCAGTTATTAATTTCGCAAACATGTCTAATATAATCAGAAAGAATGCTTTCCCAAAGCTTACGTGCAATGCATGTCAAACTGACTGGCCTGTAATTTTTAGCTTTATGTCTATCACCCTTTCCTTCATACACAGGGGCTACTATAGCAACTCTCCATTCATTTGGTATAGCTCCTTCAACCAAACTATAATCAAATAAGTATTTCAGATATGGTACTATAAAACCCAACCCATTGCCTTTATTATATCCCCAGAAATCTTATCAATTCCAGCTGTTTTTCTAGTTTTCAACTTTTGTATCTTACTGCAAATGTCATTGTCATCATAGATAAATTTTAATACTTCTTTAGTATTAATCATCGCCCCTGTCAGGACATTATCCTTGTTACCAACACGGCATGCTCTCACATAGCACAGTGGGTCAGCTGTAGGCTACAAAATTCATGCGTACCATAAGAGCTGAGGTTCAAATCCCACTGTGAATGATTTTTTTTTTTGTTTGTTCCAAAATGAACACACAATGTTTGGCTGAACTAACTTTGATGTTAAATGTTTCACTCCATTCAGACATGGCACATTATTCACCCACGTCAAGAGAGCAAGTGCTGGCTTTTGTCCAACAAGGCAATTTTATTATTTATGAGACAGTGATTTGATGTGGTGTTTCACCTAGGTCTGCTCAGAGATGTATACAGCAGTGGTGGATGTCAGTGGGACATCTACTGGGCACTGGTTTATTTTACTAGAGAAGAAGACAACAGGTTAGTTGAAATTTCACAGGAGAACTTGTTCTTAAACTCAATGGAGTTCATGCAGGTGACCAATTTTCCATGATGTCCATACATGGTCTGTAATTTCAAAAATCCGACTTCTTTGCAAAAAAGCTGCCGCCAAGGAGCCTATCTCCGATGTACAGATGATCGATTGGTGTACCTTTGCTGAAATGGAGATAAATTGCAATTCAAATTGGGATCATGTGATCTTCTCTGACAAGACTTCTTTCATTTTGACGTAAGTTGGGCCGGTTCATGCTCACAGGCCACGGGGAGCCTGATACAATGTGAAAGATATATTGCCGAGTGTTCGTGCAGTGGCCACATATCTACATTGTGTTGGGGGCGGATAATAATTTATAATTTCGTGTGGCTATTTCTAGCCGAGTGCAGCCCTTGTGTGGCAGACCCTCCGAAGAGGGTGGGTGGCATCTGCCATGTGTAGGTAACTGCATGTTATTGTGGTGGAGGATAGTGTTATGTGTGGTGTGTGAGTTGCAGGGATGTTGGGGACAGAACAAACACCCAGCCCCCGGGCCATTGGAATTAACCAATGAAGGTTAAAATACCCGACCCGGCCGGGAATCGAACCCGGGACCCTCCGAACCAAAGGCCAGTACGCTGACCATTCAGCCAACAAGTCGGACGGGGGTGGATAAATGACCATTTAACATCGGACCAATATTTAGACATTCTGCAAAATATTATGGTTCCAAGTGTGAAAGAGCACTATCCAGATGAGGTAATACAGTTTGTGCAAAAAAACATGAGCGGCAGTGTTCAGGACTGATTTTCTGAGCAGGAATCCATTGAACTGTTCAATTGGGTCCCTCGAGCTCCAAATTTGAACCCCATTGAACATGTCTGGGCGAGATGGAAACACCATGTAAAGAAACACTGGCCTCACCGTCCCTCGCGTTCACATGATGCTTTGTGGGGCACTACGTTGGACACATGGAAGATTGCCCTAGATGAGGAATACTTTAGAAAGCTTGTTTAGTCAATGCCATGTCGACTCCGACAAGTTTTTCAAGCCGATGAATACTGGACGAGGTATAATGTCTAAAACAGTCCTTTTTATATTTTTCTTAACAATTTGCTTTACATCGCAATGACGGAGATGATGATTATGGGATTGGAAAGGCCTAGAAGTGAGAAGGAAGCAGCTATGGCCTCTATTAAGGAACAGCCCCAGCATTTGCTTGGTGTGAAAATGGGAAACCATGGAAAACCATCTTCAGGGCTGCTGACAGTGAGGTTTGAACCCACTATCTCCTGGATGCAAGTCCACAGCTGCACAACCCTAACTACACGGTTAACTCGCCTGGTTCTAGTCCTACACAGGACTAAAAGCACAATGCCAGATTTTACAATGAATGGAAATACACATTTATTTGGTTTATGCAACACTCAAAAGAAGAAAAAAAATTAATACGTTCTCACCTTGGCAGGTGGGTAAGCTTCCTTGGAGCTAACTGGCACTCACATGAAAACGTTTAATACTGCAATGTTCCTCGCTTACACCTCTATAACAGTCCTTTGAAGGGCCAGTGATGATAAAGTTCACGCTCATTGCAAGCGATCAGAGCAGAAATGCAAAGACTGTTAGTATGGTGCAGAGTCCTGTAAAAAGTAAATAAATAATAAAAAATTGCTGATACCAATTTTTGAACCACAGATCTCCTGGTTGATAATTAAAGACCTTTCCCCCACACTAACACTGACAGAGTGTGAAGTGCTTCATGTCGAGCTTCACTTGCCATTAAATAACACTAGTATGTTTTTATTGTTCTCCCACCTATTCAATACAACACAATCTTGAAAGTTAGGACTTTGACCTTATCAAAGTTAACATAAAATTAAACATTGGATGATACATGTTTCGCCTGTCAATAGTAGGCATAATCAGCCATTTTTTACCTTAGGAATAGATCAGGTACCTGATTGGGAATGACTTAAGAATACTGTTAAAAACTATGTCTTGTAAAATGGATTGGAGATCGTTAAAACACTATTACGAAATAAAATGTACTATACTATTACTTACCAATATTGTGTTAATATTTGAGTCTAAAAACATGGCAATTATTTTCAGATTACAACATAGGTGGTTGGTTCTTGATATTAAAAGATAATACAATAAAGATAAAAATCAGAAAGCACATTCCATTTAATTGTCAAATGGCGTGTTGTTAAAAACTTGAGGAAAGTTGAGCATTGGTAATGGTTGTTGGTTCTTGAAGTTAATAAGTATTGATTTTCATTTATATGCTTATAAATTTTGAAGAATTTTCGTATGGCCTGGTTCTTTTTAAGATAATATTAGTTGGAATGCTGGTGCCGTAGGCTATATTGAAGTTTGTGTAGACATCATCTTCTTGATGTAGTATTGGTGGGAAGAGTTTGTGATAGATGTGACTCTTTGTTGTTGAACGTGTTGAGCGTACTAGTCGAAAGGGAACGTTGTTGTCATTCGGTGGGTAGCCAAGTGTGTGATGAAATTCCCTTTGACCGCTGAGATGTTAACTTATGTTGAGGGCTTTAGAGCAACTGGCAGTCGCCGAGCTCTTACTTTGCATGTTGTATTTGTCACATGTTGTCACATTTATCACATGTAACTTCACTTGCCAGGCGTGTCCCTCACTTCATGTATTTATTGAACCATTATGGCAGTTTCTCTTTATTATATTAGAAATGCTTCTAAAGCACTTCTTAAAATTTAATAGTACATTACAAAAATATTTGTGGTTGTCATCATCGTCGTTGACCAACTCCAGTTTCCCAGGTGTGATATACGAGCCCCTTCCATTTTTTTCTGTCCATGAACCATTCTTCGTTCACAATCCGCTCCCAATCCTGACCTATTTGTGGTTGTATGCCTCTTTATTATATCCGGTCAAAATACGTAAACTGCAGTGAACATAAACAACTTATTTCATACAACGTAAATTGAAAATAACGTGGATTTCTGCCCTCTTTCTTTCATTATTTTCTTGCCTCCATTTCAAACTTGTGTATTGCCGCAGTGATCGGGTGACTGGAAGAACTTCGTCCAACCTTCACAGCTTGTGACGTAACAGTAACGTCATTGTGGTTGAATAGCATATGCTCATCGCCTGCCTACCTGCCCGCTTACAGTGCTGGGCACCTGCGGGACGAAATGCCCAGCGTGAGCAGCACTGGTCTAGAGAAACTGCACACAATGAGAAGCAAAGCTTTTGGGTATCATTGTTTAAACAATACATATGACTCAATAATGCCTATACTTTTATTTCATCACTTTTTTATTTCCAATCACTACTGATCTGCATTTAGGGCAGTCACCCAAGTAGCTTCCCTATCTGTTGTTTTCCTAGCCTTTTCTTAAATGATTGCAAAGAAATTGGAAATTTATTGAACATCTCCCTTTGGTAAGTTATTCCGATCCCTAACTCCCCTTCCTATAAACAAATATTTGCCCCAATTTGTCCTCTTGTATTCCAACTTTATCTTCGTATTGTGATCTTTCCTACTTTTAAAGACACCACTCAAACTTATTCGTCTACTGATGTCCTCCCACTCCATCTCTCCACTGACAGCTCGAAACATACCACTTATTACATGTTACAAATCTCATGTTATGGTCCGTATTGAAATGTACTTAAAGTCAAATAATATTACTAGATTATAAATTCCACCTGTTCAATACGTAAGAGTTTTTAATTTGAATTTAAGAAATAGTTCTTAACATATTAGATATAGGGACATGTTTCACCCACAATGAGGGCATCATCATCATCAGCCTAAAAATCTCATACTTGAAAGAAAGATTGATCAGGATCCTGACTTTTCTTATATGTATCTAAAATATAAATAAGAGGATACTGTTTAAGGTACAAATGTGTATAAAATGACTAGCAAGTAGAATATAGAATTTATAAGTACTCTTATGATGTTGTTGTTTGAGTCATCAGTCCATAGACTGGTTTGATGCAGCTCTCTATGCCACCCTATCCTGTGTTAACCTTTTCATTTCTACGTAACTATTGCATCCTACATCTGCTTGTCATATTCATACCTTGGTCTACCCCTACCGTTCTTACCACCTACACTTCCTTCAAAAACCAACTGAACAAGTCCTGGGTGTCTTAAGATGTGTCCTATCATTCTATCTCTTCTTCTCATCAAATTTAGACAAATCAATCTCCTCTCAGCAATTCGATTCAGTATCTCTTCATTCGTGATTCGATCTATCCATCTCACCTTCAGCATTCTTCTGTAACACCACATTTCAAAAGCTTCTATTCTCTTTCTTTCTGAGCTAATTATCGTCCATGTTCCACTTCCATACAATGCCACGCTCCACACGAAAGTCTTCAAAAACATCTTTCTAATTCCAATATCAATGTTTGAAGTGAGCAAATTTCTTTTCTTAAGAAAGCTCTTCCTTGCTTGTGCTAGTCTGCATTTTATGTCCTCCTTACTTCTGCCATCGTTAGTTATTTTACTACCCAAGTAACAATATTCATCTACTTCCTTTAAGACTTCATTTCCTAATCTAATATTTCCTACATCACCTGCCTTCGTTCGACTGCACTCCATTACTTTTGTTTTGGACTTATTTATTTTCATCTTGTATTCCTTACCCAAGACTTCATCCATACCATTCAGCAACTTCTCGAGATCTTCTGCAGTCTCAGATAAAAAAACAATATCATCGGCAAATCTCAAGGTTTTAATTTCCTCTCCTTGGACTGTGATTCCCTTTCCAAACTTCTCTTTTATTTCCTTTATTGCCTGTTCTATGTAAACATTGAAAAGGAGAGGGAACAAACTGCAGCCTTGCCTCACTCCTTTCTGGATTGCTGCTTCTTTTTCAAAGCCCTCGATTCTTATCACTGCAGACTGATTTTTATACAGATTGTAGATAATTCTTCGTTCTCGGTATCTGATCCCTATCATCTTCAGAATCATAAATAGCTTGGTCCAATCAACATTATCGAATGCCTTTTCTAGATCTATGAATGCTTGTCCTTCTTGATTCAATCCTCTAAGATCAGACGTAAAGTCAGGATTGCTTCACGTGTTCCTACATTTTTTCTGAAGCCAAATTGATCTTCTTCCAACTCAGCTTCAACTTGTTTTTCCATTCTTCTGTAAATAATACGTGTTAAAATTTTGCAGGCATGAGATACTGAACTAATGTTGCGGTAGTTTTCACACCTGTCAGCACCGGCTTTCTTGGGAATAGGTATAACAACATTCTGCCGAAAATCGGATGGGACTTCTCCTGTCTCATACATCTTGCACACTAAATGAAATAACCTTGCCATGCTGGTTTCTCCTAAGGCAGTCCGTAATTCAAAGGGAATATCATCAATTCCGGGTGCCTTGTTCCTATTTAGGTCACTCACAGTTCTGTCAAACTCTGACCTCAAAACTGGGCCTCCCATTTCATCAGCATCAACAGGCTCTTCATGTTCCAGAACCAAATTATCTACATCTTTACCTTGATACAACTGTTGGATATGCTCCTGCCATCTTTCTGCTTTGTCTTCTTTCCCTAGAAGTGGCTTTCCATCTGAGCTCTTAATATTCATGCACCTAGATTTCCTTTCTCCAAAGGTTTCCTTGATTTTCCTGTATGCAGCATCTACATTTCCCAGGACCATACAGCCTTCGACATCCTTGCACTTCTCCTTCAGCCATTCTTCCTTAGCTACCTTGCACTTTCTATCCACTTCATTCTTTAATCGCCTGTATTCTTTTCTGCCCTCTTCAATTCTAGCATTCTTGTATTTTCTTTGTTCATCAATCAGGTCTAGTATCTCCTGAGTTATCCACTGATTCTTAGTTGATCTTTTCTTCCTTCCTAACATTTCTTCAGCAGCCCTACTGACTTCATTTTTCATGACTCTCCACTCTTCCTCTATAGTGTTTCCTTCAGCCTTTTCATTTAGTCCTTGTGCAACATGTTCCTTGAAACAATCCCTCACACTCTTTTCTTTAAACTTGTCTAGATCCCATCATTTTGCATTCTTTCCTTTCTTCAATTTCTTCAACTTCAGATGGCATTTCATGACCAACAAGTTGTGGTCAGAGTCCACGTCTGCTCCTGGGAAAGTTTTGCAATCCAACACCTGGTTTCTGAATCTCTGCTTAATCATAATGAAGTCTATTTGATACCTTCCAGTGTCTCCAGGTCTCGTCCACATATACAGCCGTTGTTTGTGGTGTTTGAACCAAGTATTGGCAAGGACTAAATTATGATCAGTGCAGAATTCAACCAGCCGACTTCCTCTTTCGTTCCTTTGTCCCAATCCAAATTCTCCTACTGTACTACCTTCTCTTCCTTGGCCTACCACTGCATTCCAGTCTCCCATCACAATTAGATTCTCATCACCTTTTACATATTGTATTAAATCTTCTATCTCCTCATATATTCTTTCAATTTCTTCATCATCCGCTGAACTAGTAGGCATATAGACCTGACTATTGTGGTGGGCATTGGTTTGGTGTCTATCTTGACGACAATAATTCTTTCACTATGCTGGTCGTAGTATCTTACCCGCTGCCCTATTTTCTTATTCATTATTAAACCAACTCCTGCATTTCCCCTGTTTGATTTCGTGTTGATAACTCGGTAGTCGCCTGACCAAAAATCCTGTTCTTCCTGCCAACGTACTTCATTTATACCAACTACATCTAACTTTAGCCTATCCACCTCCCTTTTCAGATTCTCTAACCTACCACAACGATTCAAACTTCTAACATTCCACGCTCCGACTCGCAGAATGTCAGTATCCATCTTCCTGATGATTGCCCCCTCTCGTGTAGTCCCCACCCGGAGATCCGAATGGGGGACTAGTTTACCTCCGGAATATTTTACTCGGGAGGAAGCAATCATCAGTACATCATTCATACAGAGAGAGCTGCATGTCCTCGGGAGGTAGTTACGGCTGTGGTTTCCCGTTGCTTTCAGCCGTGTAGCAGTATCAACACAGCTAAGCCATGTTGAGTATTATTACAAGGCCGCATCAGTCTATCATCTAGACTGCCGCCCTTGCAACTACCGAAAGGCTGCTACCCCCCTTTCAATGAACCATTCATTAGACTGGTCTCTCAACAGATACCCATCCGATATGGTTGCACTTGCGGCTCGGCTATCTGCATCATTGGGACACGCAAGCCTCCCCACCGCAGCAAGGTCACATGGTTCGCAGAGGAGGACTCTTATGATAAAGGCTTATAATGAATCCTTAGTGTAGATCTTTACGAAAGGCCGGGCTGAGTGGCTCAGACGGTTAAGGCGCTGGCCTTCTAACCCCAACTTGGCAGGTTCGATCGTGGCTCAGTCTGGTGGTATTTGAAGGTGCTCAAATACGACAGCGCTATGTCGGTAGATTTACTGGCACGTAAAAGAACTCCTGCGGGACTGAATTCCAGCACCTCAGCGTCTACAAAGACCTTAAAAAGTAGTTAGTGGGACGTAAAGCAAATAACATTATTATGATCTTTACAAATGTCTTGTTTTTTAAATGTGGTAACAAGTAGTTAGTTAAAAGTTCGAAAAGAATACATAAATTGCTGCGTTCAAATAAAATCTGGTAAATATGGTGCTTTATTCTGGAGATGGTGTAAGCAGCTTATAATAGATTAATATTTAGGATAAATGTCACTCTTAGTGGTAGTTAAATTTAAAATCCAATGTTGTTGTTAATTTTATATGAAAAGATAAGACGACAAAGATATTGGAGCCCTTAGGAGCGAGGACAAGTACTCATGAGAAACGTAGCTATTTTTATAATTAGCTGGTAGACATGGTTGTAGCTTTGATTTGTTCTGGGTTATTTCCGACAAAAGAGTAACGTTACAAAAATGTTGCAAAGTTTGGGCTGGGAAGACTTGGGAGAAAGGAAACGAGCTGCTCAACTAATTTACTCATTCGGGACAAATATTTCAGGTTCCCTATGGAATCAACATCCGAATCAGTGGAGAGATGGCGTGGAATGACATTAGCAGACGAATAAGTTTGAGTGGACCGGACGAGTTGGCCATGCGGTTGGGGGCACGCAGTTGTGAGCTTGCATCCAGGAGAGAGTGGGTTCGAACCCCACTGTCGGCAGCCCTGAAGATGGTTTTCTGTGGTTTCCCATTTTCACACCAGGCAAATGCTGGGGCTGTACCTTAATTAAGGCCACGGACGCTTCCTTCCCAGTCCTAGCCCTTTCCTATCCCATCGTCACCATAAGACCCCGTTACATAAAATCAGCTTCATGGTCCGTATCGCACTTCAATAGATTCACAACAAAGTATTTATTTATTTTCCACCTAGTCGATACACACCTATATCCCCCGCTCTTCCACCTCCTCAGGTGCAAGAGCAAGGAAGAACTCATCATCAATATTAGACCAGATATAAGACTGTGAAAGAATGACATGAGTTACTGTTCTGAAAGAAAGCAGGCTTAATAAGAATTGATAACTAGGAATTAGTAATATTTGCATCAACATTAATAATAAGAGCCACACTGTGATATCTGGATTTCTTCATTTCGACAATTACTTATAAAATGTATAATTTATAAATTGACCTTTTTTCATGAATTATTAATAAAATATTATTCATTAGGATCTATAAATGAACCTAGTTAGCGTCTGCAGAAACCTCTATTAGCATCTAGGGCACCTGGCTTCTTGTACTTTTGACTAGCAGCAAAGCAAGTCTGTTACAGTGCTTGCTTTCTAGACTCAAGAATGTGGAGTTCAGTCCTGGTGCAGATGTTTGACATTCTATAATGCTTAGGTACTTTTTCATCAATTTACTGGCACACTGGCTTTTCCTAGGGTAGTGCTTCAATCCATGTGTTCCTTCCTAACTTAGCCTTTTCCCGTAATTTCAAGTCTGCTGCCTCTAGTTAGAGTGATCGTCACCATAAGACCTATCTGTGTCGGTGCGACGTAAAACAAATAGCAAAAAAACCTCCAGTAGATGCATAAGGTCCATCCAGTTTTTCAAATCTATGTAGCAAAGTTTGTGTGTAAAGGGAGGGCTGTAAGAATAATTCCAACATTTAGCTCCCTTCCTTATAATAAAATGTCTTCCACAAATCAGAATGCACTGCATTAGCCTTTCTAACCTTGATGTGATTTTTCTTGCCATTCTATAAACCTGGGAGAACAAAAATCCATCTACTCCATATGTCTATAGTTTTCATTGGGTTAAAGAAATATCACCTGATAAGGCATATTTTCTGCATATCTGCATTCATATCTTTCAGTTCAGCAATGTAAAACACTTCCAAGAAGCAACCTGGTAAATTTTCATCTGTCTTTTTCATTAGTAGGCTCTATGAAATTGATGTGAAAAACATGGAAAACGTCGCACGATGTATTCCAATTGGTTATAAAAGTAGAATATGTTCCTAGGGGCAAATAGACAGGTCTCAAATCTCGACAGTGAACATACCATGCTCCTACATCGAGCAGAGTGGCTTCGACTAACAGTTTTTCAGCTTTACAGCTCTGCTGTGGGCTGGTCTCACCATCGGCTATGTTGAGAATGGTTTTCCATTCTCGTCACTACGGCGAATCCCGGAACAGTTATTTCATATGCCACAGCCGCACCCTTCCTCCCCCCTCACCTCAAACCACTGCAAACACATCTACTGGCCTGAGAGAGGGCGTCATCCTCTAGGAGGCCCGCTGTATTCCACCAGGGCACGTAATGAAAACGTTTTTCGTACTAGTAGTAGTAGCAGCACCATTACTACTACTACTACTACTACTACTACTAGTCTCTCCTACAAGTACTGCCAAGTAACGTTCCATATGATTCACGTTTCGAAAAAATGTACTTTTTGCTGGGGCGTCGAAAAGCAAGTTTTACCGATATTACCCCTTTCTTTTCTCTGATATGAACTGTACATGTTAAATGATGCAGCTTAGTTAATTTGTTAAAACGTCAATATCGGTGTCATAACCTCAACATAAAAAAAAAAAAAACCTAGCAACTATGCAAATACATTTTTACGATAATAGTGTTCGTAGATTTCGAAATTGTTTAACAGATGTTTATTTCAATTTTAATTCTTCCAACCACCGAAACAAAAAGCTCTTTAAAATGAATGATAAGATAATACCTCAAATAACAGTATCAGTTGAACTATAAATCCTGTAATTTTATACATGTAGCACTTTAATATCACAGAAAAAACGCTATGGACAAATAAAAATGTTTAAGTAGTCAGTCGTCAACGAAAGACGTTAAGAAACTAAGCTACTCAATATTCTAGGGGGAAATGCAATTTGCATTGACGTCCATGACAACAAATCAGCTGAATAAACAGCTGGGAAAGTGAAAACAAAGGACTAACGTCAATGTGACCAACAATTATATCACTGTGCGTATATGTAAATGCATGTTTAGCGTTAAAATAATAGATTTCATAATTAAGTAATAATAATAAAAACGTATTTAGGACAGAGTAAGATATTTCAAATGCTTCGCTCAAGTATTACTTTTAAGATGAGAAATATTAAAAAACTTGTGACCAGTAAAAACTAGGTTTACGTTGTTGGCAAGTCGTCATAGCCGATTAATTTGCCGTATGGAGATAAACATGTGGACTTGAAATGATGTGGAGTTCTACAGAATTTTAGGTTCTGTAAATAAACAGTGAATGTGAATTCGAATCAGTGTTAGTGGAAACGTGACGATTCTAGTTGTAATCTGGAACAGTTGACATAAAATAGATTGTCAGATATTTGAGTTGATCATCAAGATTCAGTCATGGGGAAAAATTATCTGAAAAGCAGCCTTCAGAACGCATCTTTCAACATTGTATTCCAAGTTTTATTTCGATGCGTGACATTCATCCTCAATGCGTTTGTCTTGCGTCATGTCTCACAGGCTGTGGTTGGAGTCATGAATGTTCGACTACTTCTGCTTGAATCTACCATCTTATTCCTCAGTCGTGAAGCATTTAGAAGAGCCTGTTTAAGCAAGACATCAGAGCATAATTGGCCTCAAGTGATTAACTTACTATGGTTAATGGTTCCCTTGTGTTCTATATTGAGCGTATTTTTTGGGTATATTTGGCTGTATGTTTTGGTTGCGCCAAGCACTAGTATAACAGAACACTACACCCTCGGTGTATGGGCTATTTGTGTTAGCTGCATTATTGAAATGTTTTGTGAACCATTATATCTTGCTGCCCAAGCCTTTCTTTTTGTAAGGCTAAAAGTTGTGATGGATACCATTTATATCCTTGTACGAACATTCACATTTGTTCCCTTGATACTGTATCAACCTAATGAAGCTGTTGTAGCATTTTCAGTTGCTCAGATCCTGGCTGCCCTTGTCTACCTTTGTGGTTATTATATTTATTTCTACTTTTATATAAAAAATTTAAGGAATGAAAGTGGGAAAGTAAAGGATGGTACCAGTAGTCTTTCACCCAACAAACCTAGTAAACCTAACTATGATCGAAGGGAATCAATTGACTTTGAAGAAGAATTTCCATTTTCATCTTTAGCAGACTTCTTACCATCCAGAATAGAAAATGAACCTCCTGTTAACTACAGTTTGGTAAACTTAACTTGGAGCTTTTTCAAACAAGGCATTTTGAAACAGATTTTAACAGAAGGAGAAAGATATGTAATGACATTGTTTTCAGTTCTTACATTTTACGAACAAGGTGTTTATGATATTGTGAATAATCTTGGTTCTTTAGCTGCTCGCTTTATATTTAGACCGATTGAGGACTCTGCCTATTTTTATTTCTCACAGATGATAACTAGAGATACACCAATTAAAGAACAGAATCCAAAACATATTTCTGAATCTGCAAATGTTCTTTATCAACTGTTGAGATGTATATGTTGTATAGGGTTAGTTATTTTAACATTTGGACTGTCATATTCTAAGCTGCTGTTATTCTTGTATGGTGGTGAAAAGCTCATCGATGGGCCTGGGCCATTATTGATGCGGGTCCATTGCTTGGCTGTTTTACTTCTGGCAGTGAATGGTATCACCGAATGCTATGCTAATGCCACAATGAATACTGCACAGTTAGATAGATTCAATTACTTAATGGCAATTCTTTCAGTATCATTTTTATGTATATCTTGGGTATTTACCACTCTCATGGGTGGTGTTGGCTTTATTCTTGCCAATTGTTGCAATATGAGTGCAAGAATTTTACACAGTATGTGGTTTATTCATCTTCGTTATAAGGATACTGATTATAAACCTTGGAATGGTCTTCTTCCAGGACCGTACTTCCTCGTCACTCTCTTTGTTGCTGGATGTATTACAGCCATATCAGATATTTATTTATTTGACAGACATAAATTTATTCATTTACTCATAGGTGGTTTCACATTTATTACTGTATTAGGAGCTTGGGCATATGAAGAGAAGACATTAGTCAGTTTAGCAGTGCAGAAATTTAGAGCAAAGTCCAAGAAGAAAGACTAATTTATGGCCAGTTTATGGAGATGCACGCTGGCATCACTGATCGCGAGTGTAAGAAAGAATGAATTATTTTCATTTTTATTGATTATGTAAAAGACCAGTACTTTCTTCAAAACTCTTGTAATCCTTACTGGTATAGGACCAGTTGATATATCATCCATGCCTATCCTTGTGAAAAAGATCGTCTGGCTGTATATGAAGCAATTAAAAACTATTTTAAAATAGTATATGCTTCGTTCACCTTGTCAATACACTTTTATAATTAAAAATCATTTATTCAAACGTGTTTTCCATATAATTGCATAGCCTTTGGTGGTGCTATTTGAGGATCCAACCAGCCTCTGGGCTGATGACCTAACAGACACAATACATTCCCTACATCAGTGATTATTAAAGTCTTAACTTACTTACAAATATCAAAGAAAAAACCAGTATAACACTTTCTTTTGTTTAGCCTAAAATTTTAATATTTTAAATACTTAAATTTAAATATTATAATTCACCATATCAATGAATAAACAAATGTTAGTGGTATATTAGGAAAATGTTAATATTTAGATGATGTTGAATGCAAATCACTTCCTAAATAAATTTAAGATCTTCAAGTCTTCATCTATTTTTCTCTTCTTCCTTAAATGATTAAATGCTAGTTTGAATAAATTATTTTCAATAAAAAATTGTATTGACAAAGTGGACCAAGCATATACTGAGTAGTCCATTTGCAAAATCAGCTACATGCATGATAAGCAATTTGTGAGAAATCAGGAAAAACTAATAAAACGAAACGGAAATGTGGTAGAGGGCTGATTGTTTTTCTAAAGTATAGGTAAATATGATTGTAATATGTGTACCAACGTTCTGAAATATGTGGTGAGTAGAAAACAAGTTATTAATATATTTCATTTGCATATACCAGGTTTTGCAACTGTGTTGTTCACGTAGCAGGTTTTGCAACTCCAGTGGCAGCCATATTGATTGTGCCTTAGTTTGCAAAACCAGCTACAGTTATTGTAGTGGTGGAGTTTAATCACACACTTTTGATGCCTGGAATTATGTATTGAGTATGATACAATATATAAGGCATATACACTTAATTGAAGGCCATGTTGAGTAGAATGGAGTATATTACAATGTAAAGGACATACACAATTTTAGAATAGTTCTGTGTGTGTGTGTGTTATTATACTATCAAAGTACAACCAGATAAGGGATTTAGGCTGTGTCTGTTTCATCAGCTTCCATTAGTTCAAAGTCCAAAGTGTCATCACCATGATCATCATCTGCATCTTCATTCAAACTTTGAGTATCAGGTTCTGTTCTGCAAAGAATTCCAAATCTGGATTACTGCCTCATGCTTCCCCAAAGTGAAGATCGAGAAGTCTCTTAATATCCTTGATCATAGCCAATTTCACAACACCACCTGTTGGGATATCAGGGATGTGAGCAATCTTAAAATTCTTCCCTTTTCCACACAAACGTTTTGATTCACCAATGTCAGAATTGTAGAAGGGTTCTCCTCGTTCTAGGAGAAATTTATTGCTTTTGTTTCTTGCGACTGTTAATCTTTTTGCTTTCTGAAATTGGAAATGCCATCGTCCATGGTTTTAAAGAATGTCATCTGAATATGCTTTCCAATTCTCAGCAGGAGCATCTTCTCCTAGACATATTACGATTCCGTCAGCTTGAAGGCTGCATCCACAACAATGAACTCAAATAAATTGGCGAGCAAGGGAAACAATTGCAAGCAGAATTTCACATCTGAATCCCTACACTATGCAGTACAGCTCACTTAACTATCTACAATAGAAACAAGCGTTTTATCATTATTTTCTTTGATAAAGAGGAATGCAGTACTCTTCATACGGAGAGAAAAATAGCAGGTTTTGAAACTCTACTTGAAGGACAGCCATGTTAGTTAACAGACACATAGCAGGTTTTGTAAACGCAAACATTGGCCTGTGAATTTAGCAGGCTTTGCATCCGTACATGCCATGCATGTAGCAGGTTTTGCAACCGTTTGCCATTTTTTATGTCAAATTTAAACCTATTATAACTTGTTTTGGAACCTGAAACATAGCTAAATTAGAAGCCAGTATCATAAAGCAACATGGGATACCATTATCTCAATTTCTTTATTTTATGCACATAGCTGGTTTTGCAAATGGGCTACTCTACTATTTAATATAGTTTTGCTTTAGACAAGTCAATACAGGAACAAATACCAATTATGACAAAGTTTATCAACAGTGACGATGTACAGATTAAACCTAGAATGTGTTTTGAATTAGTCTTTTGTTCATAATTTTTTTTCATTTCCTGCACAAAAAAAAAGGTGAGGGGGTGGGGGGATAGTTTTCTCAACATCTTGGAAGAAAATCATATCAGAATCTTTGTGACAAAATACACCATGGTCTTTTTCACCATACCACCTGGTAATCAGTGCACTCTTTTTAATCATGCCCAGCCATAAATGGGTTAATATTTGCCTTAACCCGTGAGTGGTCGCGCGAGACTTTCTCTCACATTAAAATAAATGTGACTTAATTCACAGTTTTGTGAGGCGTAAGTCTGAAATTTACAACTGAAATGAACGCAAGTTCTACCTTATATATTTTAGATAAAAATGAAATGATTAGCTGTGAGAGAGAGAGAGAGAGAGATGGTGTATGGCTTTTAGTGCCGGGAGTGTCCGAGGACAAGTTCGACGCGAGATGCAGGTCTTTTGGTTTGACACCCATAGGCGACCTGCACGTCATGATGAGGATGAAATGATGATGAAGACAACACATACACCCTGCCCCTGTGTCAGCGAAATTAACCTATTAAGGTTAAAATTCCCAACCCCGCCGGGAATTGAACCCGGGACTTCTGTGACCAAAGGCCAGCACGCTAACCATTTAGTCATGGAGCCAGATATGATTAAATGTTTATCAAAGACACAAATTACTACTTAAAATAACATATTGAATGTACATAAAAGTAACTTCCGTCCTGAAGTTGTAAAAAACAAAATCTCACCCATGCATTATATCTAGTATTATTTACGTACAAAGCAAGGTTTCTGAACACAATAACATTTTCAAAAACAAGAAGTGCTCATAATACAAATACTAACGCGTACAACAGGAGTAAGTAAGTTTCCTGCTCCACTTCAAAATAACACCAACGTCATTAGTCGCGCGATGAGAGAAACTCTCACACAGCGCGCACGGACACATAGGAACCTTTGTTCTGACTAGGGGAGGGGGTGATTACCCTTCAAATGTGAATCGCTCTACTCACGAAAGTTATAAACTCAGCTAGACGAGGGAACAGCCACCTCCCTTTCATCACTGTGAAGTAATATCACAATAAAAAATAATGTGAGACAAAATCTCATATAGCGACCACTCCCGGGTTAAGCCGTTAGCAATTACATCAATCATCATATTCATCAAGATTTTCTTTCCTTATCCAGATGAAGCTGGTTCATGAAAAACATAGTCCTCTTTAACATCATCATTTACCCATATCTCGATCAGGGAACTCACTGTGCATCACGGCAGTGCGCTTGTGTTGGAAATGCGTCATGCACCACCGCTCCTTGCCAAACTCTCTCCCACCTTGGGTTCCCAGATGTCCCGTATTGAAAGTCTGAAGTACCATACCTCCCTGTTTTAACAGCAAACCTTTTTTCCCATATTTAAACAACTAACTTCTGCCGTGGTTAAAACGATCTATTTAAAGTAGCATTTACTGATTCTGCATTGAAGTTCATTGCTCTTCATCTAGCAATTCTGCACTACGGTCAAAACATGTAGTAGGCGAGTGAGCGCAAGCGTGTGAGTCAGTGGGAGCGAGACATAGAGGCATCTGGTTCATGTCACCGCAACAATTAACGAAAACCTGCATTCTTTCATTTTCAAATGCTTTTTAGCAGAAATTGTTAAAGCTGGTAGTTTATGTTGTGCTGTGGTTGGGTGATGTTGACAGTAAGAGAGTTCTGTTTATATAATACTAGTGTTGTTATAATGTGTGATTCATTGAAAGCAAAGCAAAGGAAAGAATTTCCATTTATTTGAAAAGAATGGGAAGATCAGTATAACTGAATTGTGCCCGTTGAGAATAATTGTTTTAAGGCAAGATTTGTTACTTTTAATAGGATTTTTTCAATTGGAGATGGAAGTGAAAGTGACTTAAAGCAACAAATTTTGACCATACTACATAAAAGATTTCTGAAGCAAATCAACACAGCCTCTAAAAATAACAAAAATTATGTTTAAGAAGGGAAATGGTAACAATAACGCCATTGCTGCTGAATTAGATTTCTACTACCGGTACCACAATGTTCGACCTAATCTAAGCTATAACGTAATAGTGTGTCATGACCTGTCCCTTATTGGCATTTCAAAAACCTGGCAACCGTACTCCCACAAGTCTCATTGTACGCTATTGTCGCGGCCACCAACTTAGGCGGGTGAGGAAAACTGCGCTGTCGTTAGATATGAGAACGGCAAAGCAACAGATGGTCAAGAGTCGCTTACCTCCGAGCACGGATTGGCAACGCTGATCGTGCAGTGCTGTCTAGTTGAAGCCCATCCGCTCCAGGCCACCTTACCCGAGTCATTCCCTGTCATGCAGCTGTTGAGCTCGCATTGTAAGTGCAGTGAAAATGGATAGTGAATGTGAATTGATTTGGGCTCAAGTCAAGAGAGAAGTAGCAGAGAGGACCAAGATATTCAAAATTAAAGGACGTAGAAAAATTCACGTCAGAAGCCATCGACCGTGTGACTGCTGCAGATTGGGAAAAGTGCTTCAATCGCGTGGAAAATCTTCAGACAGACGATTGGGACAATGAAATAGTAAGGGACTAAAGTAAATGACGACTCGACAGATAGTGAGATGTGTGATGACAGTGACTAAGAAATCTTAGACTGCCTTGAAGCTAGAAACCGATTCTTAATTCATTGTAAATTAATTTTAACCTATTCTTTAAAGTAGTTCTTTTTCCATATTACTCAGTACAATATATAGTATTCAAATATTTGAAGTTATAATGTAATAAAACTGACACAGATTAATATGTAATCCAAAAGTATTTACGGCGTCCTGCAGCCTGTGCTGGCGCACGCGCCCTGAACTGCCTCAGCCAGCAACATTTACATGATCGCTTTCCAGGCCATTTTCCAGGAAAACTACAAAACTCACGGAAATATGTTTCAGATAAAAAATATAAGTTAGGCAGTTTTTTTTACATTTTCCCCGCAGACAAAATTTTATTGGCTGAAGAAATAAAAACTTGGCCGCTTACTGCAATTTTCAATACATGATTCTTCGGATTTAAATTTACACGTTCACGATTTTATTTTTAATAGTTGAAGTGGTTTATATGGAAAATAGTTATACCACTGAAATCAGCAGTCTTTTCTGAAGCTTGTAGTATAATTTGGTTTGAAACATTATATGAAGTAACATCAGGAGCTTGAGAGAGAACAACTTGCCTCGCGCTCCGAAATGATGTGTTCAGTTAGACATTTCTTCGCCAGTTGCTACATAACCTTGGCAACAGTGTAATTCCTCTGACCCGCCTAATTTGGTGGCCGCAACAATAGGTGTGTAGCAGTGTATGGTCCCCAATCAACTATAGATGTAGTCTTTTGTGTTAAGATGAATTTTGAATATTACAAGTATGACCTAGCACCTTTTTTTTTCTTCATTTCTGACTTCATCGTATTGTAGTGATGCCTTGATATCAAGAACAATATTGTGGTGATGATGATAGGAAGCCTTAAAATGTTTTTCAAATTTGTGTTTGTCAAACCTGACCATAGTCTTGGTTTTGTATTCTTAGGACAGAGAAAAACCGTTCATGTATATGAGTGGACCCAAACATGAAGTTGAGGAATGTTTAGTTAGGGTAAAGTACAATAAGATGCAGGCAAACTCTTCTCTGCGTGAAATATGCCCCGTTGCTGAGTATTACACTGCAAATTCAGGAGTTCTAGTTGCAAATGTTCTGGCACATCTGTTACGTTTAGAGAAAATGACTATACATCGAACACGGGTCACAGTTCAGTTCAGTGATGTACTGAATTAGGCTTTTTGTTAATTATCTTACCATAAACAAACTGTGTGTGCTCTCTCTACCTGCTGCAGCCCCAACCATCCATCTTCCCCTTTCCCCTGCCCAGATTTCGATGTAGGGACCGCAGTTCCACTGTAGATTTCAGATTGGCACAGCAGTCACCTACCACATATCTATGTGTACCATATGAGCAGCCCTGATCTAGGTACATCTATTGTTATTTAAGTATTCTTTAGCCTGCTTTTCCTTTAATTTGTAATTTCATGTCTTGTTTAGGAATTATTTCTTCATTTATCTGTTATACCTATACGACCATATGAGGTGCTGCAAAGATAAAGAGATAACTCAACAATGGACAAAGAAAATTCTTATTTATTTAAAAATAGTATGAGTCATGCAGAATAGTCATGCCTGTCAGTATTATTGAATTTACACTTCTTTCCTTTTGATAAGTTAAGCAATATAAAAAAAGCCAAAGAATGGTTTGTTTGAGTACAAAGGACAAACTCAATAGATTGTTTACATAACCGTCTCTGTGTTTCCGATGCACCTATCTCTTTCCCCTCGGTAGCAATTTGGGATTAAAACACTAGTTAAACTTCAAGAAAGGAAAGGCCATAAATTACAACTGTGAACAATTCTGTCTTGAAAATGAATTTATTATTATTATACAATCTTCCTGCAACAGTTGCAGGTTGCACAAAGACAGAGAGTACCTTAACAACAATAATGGATGTGGATACAAAACTTGTATAACTGTCCAATTGATATACCTTTTACCTTTGATTGATTGATTGAAAGTTGTGTAGTTAGGATCACTGAGCTGTGAGCTTGCATTTGGGAGATAGTGGGTTTGAACCCCGCTGTTGGCAGCCTTGAAGATGGTTTTCCGTGGTTTCCCTTTTTTACACCAGGCAAATGGTGGGGCTGTACCTTAATTAAGGTCACAGCCACTTCCTTCCTATCCCATTATCACCATAAGACCGATCTGTGTTGGTGTGACATAGAGCAACTTGTAAAATAAAAAAATAAAAATGGATATATGCAAGTAAATTCAGCAGGTCCCTTTACTCTGGAGCAAGTACGGTGTTTTGTTGTCATCATCATCATCAACATCCAAACTCGGGTAACACAGGAACAAGAACAAGAGAATAATAACTGAGATACTGACATAATTGAGGGCGAATAAGTATCATGATTTGATTTTTGTAACAGAAGAAGATTTTGGGTGAAGAACCCCTGTGTTGTAGGTTCAGTAGAATCATTCAGTCCTTGAAAATATTTTAAAATGTACAATACAGAAAACTGAAAATAATTCAGTTATACCTTTTTTGAATAAATATTCATATCTGATGATAATAATAATAATAATAATAATAATAATAATAATAATAATAATAATAATAATAATAATAATAATAATAATTTCGTGTGGCTATTTATCGCAGAGTGCAGCCCTTGTAAGGCAGACCTTCTGATGAGGGAGGGCGGCGTCTGCCATGTGGAGGTAACTGCGTGTTAATGTGGTGGAGGATAGTGTTATGTATGGTGTGTGAGTTGCAGGGATGTTGGGGACAACACAAACACCCAGCCCCCGGGCCATTGGAATTAACCAATGAAGGTTAAAATCCCCGACCCGGCCGGGAATCTAACCTGGGACCCTCTGAACCGAAGGCCAGTACGTTGACCCTTCAGCTAACGAGTCGGACTTCATGTCCGATAAAATTCCATAACATTTATAAATCCTCGTTCGTTGAGTTTGCCTGAAAAACATACAGTACATTTGTTGAGTTTGCCTCTGAATTTTCCAGTGCCTCATACATGACATGGGTTGTTTAGGGGCCAGTATCTAGATGTTAGGCCCCTTAGAACAACAGTCATCATCATCATCATCATCATGAAATATATTTTTACTAAGAATAGTATCATTATTAAAAGTTAATGGAAAGTGACATAGGATACAGTACTGGTTTTTTACTATCTGTGTTTCAGAATGTGCATAATTTAAGATGATTCTTTTGCTGTTAAGTTTTCAGATTACATCTTTATCAAATATATATATAATTTATTTATTTATTTATTTATTTATTTATTTATTTATTTATTTATTTAGCAGATAAAATGTATTCTTATGGTCAAGGGAACGTTTAATTTTATTTATTATTGTCTTTGAAACTTGGGCATTTCAAGAAAAATCTAGTCACTGTAGAAATTTATGGTAAATATAAATTATAGAGATGAGGTACACCATCTGTAGGATCTTTGAAATTAAATCAATACCATATTATTGATCTTTATCCATATCAGAATTTTTCTTTCAAATTAGTAACTTTTTTTTTTTTTGCTTACATCTATATATAGCAGCATATCTTGCCCATCCTTCTTTATTCAACATAAATGACCCCACCTGCAAGGTCATTTTATATGCACAGTTTCATCCCTTGATTTCATTCCAAACTTAGCGTTTATCTCGTTGTTGTGAGTGCCCTTTTGTCATTGTTCCCACCTATTTTTTCCTGCAGTAATTCTCATACTTTCATGTCTAGCATATGAATGAGATGTTCTGCATCCACCCAGCTTTCACTACCTTGAAGTCAGTCAGAAATCAGAACGATATAAAAAAGAAATTTTTTTTCTGCACTCACTTCCTTCATACATATCCTAATGAATGAATGAATGCATGTATGTTGAGTAGTCAGCCCAAAGGCTGGTTGGATCCTCAACAGCTGTGCCGTCAACTGTCATAGATGGCCTAGGCATCACTGAAGAAGTATACAAGGGAAATGCGTGAGGTAGTTTTCCATTGCTTTCCTCGCCAAGCCAGAAGTTGTTACATTTCAGTCTGCCAAGCCCGCTGAAATGCATGTACCAATTGACCCTATGCCGTTCATAACAGGGATTGGCTTGGCATTACTAACATCATATAAATGAACCAATCAATCAATCAATGATCTGCATTTAGGGCAGGTGGCAGATTCCTTATCACTTGTTTACCTACATTTTTCTTAAACGTTTTCAAAGAACTTTGAAATTTATTGAATATTTCCCTTGATAATTTATTCCAATCCCTCGTCCTATAAATGAATATTTGCCCCGGTTTGTCCTCTTGAATTTCAACTTTATCTTCATATTGTGATCTTTCCTACTTTTAAAAGTTCCTTCTTCTTCTTAACGTACCTGTCTGCCTTGGACGTTGGGGATCAACATGGCTATTTTGGCTTTATCCATTGCAATTCGGAACTGTTCTGCAGACGAACATTACCTCACTGGCGGCAGACTCCTTTGCAGAGGGTATTGGAAAGCTGCTATCACGGTACAACAAATGCCTAAATTGTTTTGGCAATTATGTGGAAAAACAAATAAAACCACTAAACTTTTAGTGATAAAATCATTTTGTTATGTCAGTGTGTGGTTTTTAATAGCCCACTGGAGGTTAAAAAATAACAGCCCTCGTACCAACATTTTCGTAACATTTTCAGACCATTCATAACAGAGACTGGCTGCATAACAAATGGCATTACTAGCATCCTACATACCTCAGTCACTTCCATAATGCCAAAGCCAAGGATGAGACTGAGACAGACATATCAATGTAAGTAACAAATTTGTTCTAGCCCGTACCAGAAGACAAAGTTCACTGAAACACTAGGTCTAGTCATAGACTGCCTGTTCCTTGTTTTCTGGTATGGACATTTTATTTTTAAAAGACAGATTATTTTATTTCTGTATGCCATTTACCTGTATTCCTGTATTTTGGTACTACTTAACTAGACTTACTGGGACAAATTGTGAAGACATCTGTCTTGCTCCCAGCAAGAATCAAATTTAGACCCTGTGCAAGTTTCACATCTCTCATTTTCAATTTAATGAGTTTAAATGTAGAGGATTCAATGGAAGGTCAATAACTCACAACACCATATGTAGCATAGACAAAATTTGTGTTTATAGCTTGTACAGGAACTTAAGACTACTTGTATTCTGGACTAATAATGTGACAAATACTTGTAGAAAAATGACATCTTATAGACAATGATTGAACTTAGATGGAAAAACAAAGAACCATCTTACAATTTTAAAATTATGAATAGCAGTTGTTTTGGTACCCTTCTAAAAATTTTAAAACTTGTTGTCTAGTATGGGCATTTTAACTTTAAAAGACAGATAATTTTATTTCTGTATCATATTTACATTTATTCCTGTATCTTTTTGTATAATATATTCTCGATTGAACAGTTTGTTTTGCAAATCATCTAAGACTTCATCTACAATACAAACTTGACTGTAATATTTCAATTCAAAAAACATTCCATTTAAAGGAATAATTATTTTATTAGTTAAAGTCAATACAGAACAAACATGATATTCATCAATGGCATAGCATTGTGCTTGGCTTTCTCTCATTTTATCTGTAATTGGTATGACTTCTTATTGCCTGCATATTTCATTTTCGGTGGTATAATCATGGAATGTCAGGCCAAATGTCTGGTGATATTATATTTTCAACTTTAACCAGTCTGGAATCTTAGTAATATTATTGGTTTTATGTCCCACTGACTATTTTTTTATGGTTTAAAACATATCAGATGTAAGGCTTTTCAGGCGTTTGCTCTATTAACCAGCGTTTCGTCTTAGGTCTGACACTAGACTCGTCGGAGTGGGATGTGTCAGACCCTACCCACTGACGCTGGGTGTATGCAGGTGAGTGCCTGAAAAGCCTTACATCTGATATGTTTTTGACATGCTCTATTGGTGAAAAATATCTAATTCCCTCTATGGGAATTTAGAATTTTCTATTTTTATGGTTTTCGGAGATGCTGAGGTGCCAGAATTTTGCCCCACGGGAGTTCTTTTTACATGCCGGTAAATCTACTGACATGGGGCTGATGTATTTGAGCCCCTTCAAATACAACCGGACTGAGCCAGGATCGAACCTGCCCACTTGGGCTCAGAAAGCCAGCGCCTTAACCATCTGAGCCATTCAGTCCGGCATCTGGAATCATCTTAACTGGGGATCAGTTTATATTAAACCCACTTACTTGAATTCTTATTATTAACATATTTCCCTAATAGTCTGTGGTTACACTTCTCTTTTCCAATGGGTTGGTTCATTTTTCTGACTCCATATTAATAGAGGAAGTTATAATTTTACATTGTTATGGTAAATTTTCATAAGCATCTGGAATCTTTTTCACTGTGGTTCAGTTTATATTAAACCTACTTGGTTGAATTCTTATTATTGACATACAATATTTCTCTGTTAGTCTATGGTTGCACTTCTCTTTTCCGATTAGCTGATTAATTATTCTCACTCAAAATTCTAATTTTACATTGTTACGGTGAAGTTTTCATGAGTGTATCTGATGATGATTTTGTTCAGTCTACAGTGAAGTTTGTACTGTGAAAGAGGTCTAATGCCAACCATCTGTTGCATGTCTTGTGCTGTTTATTTTGTTGAAATAAATACTTCTTTTTAGTTATGTTCAATTTTTTGTATATAATTCATATTTAATGTTTAAAAAATGATGTTACTCTTTGTATAACAAAATATTCTAGTCAAAAATAGTAATTATTTACTGTACTTACCAGTACAGTAGTATGTGCATTTAATAGGATTTACATTTAATTTAATCCCCCCATAGATGAAGGGAATATAAACAGGAGATAAAAGTTAATTCATCACGTTCAGTTTGTTGTTGATTTGTCACTTTTCTATCTTGAGGGACCGAATCAGTTAGCTATTCAGTACAAGTTGGGCAGCTATAAACTGCCTTCAAGAGATAACGTGTTTGAACCCAACGTTGGTAGCCCGTGGTTTCCCCATTTTTACACCATACCTTTCAGTGCAGGAACAGCTGTGACACGCGTCACTCGCTAGTGTGAAAGGAGGCCCCTACTCACCTCAAGTATGAGCATAAAATATGCAATGTTGGAACTACTGTAAGTCAATAGTTTCGGTATATCATCATCATCATCATCATCCTCCTTTAATTTGCCGGGCGAGTTGGCCGTGTAGTTAGGGGTGCGCAGCTGCGAGCTTCCATTCAAGAGATAGCGAGTTTGAGCCCCACTGTTGGCAGCCCTGAAGATGGTTTTCCGTGGTTTCTTTTAATTTTTTATTTATTTTACAATTGGCTATACGTCGCACCGACACAGGTAGGTCTTATGGTGACGATGGGACAGGAAGGTGCGAAGGAAGCGGCTGGGGCCTTAATTAAGGCACAGCCCCAACGTTTGCTTGATGTGAAAATGGGAGACCACGGAAAACCATCTTCAGGGCTGCCGACAGTGGGGTTCGAACCACTATCTCCCGAATACTGGATACTGGCCGCACTTAAGCGACTGCGGCTATCGAGCTTGATGTTTCCCATTTTCACACCAGGCAAATGCTGGGGCTGTACCTTATTTAAGGTCATGGCTGATTCCTTCCCACTCCTAGGCCTTTCCTATCCCATCATCACTATAAGACCTATCTGTGTCGGTGTGACATAAAGCAAGTTGTAAAAAAAAATTTAAAATATTTTAACCGTCTCCAGTCTTCCGGGTGTGGTACAAAAGCGCTTTCCATCTTCGTTTATCCAGGTACATTTCTTCCTGCTCAACTTGGTGCCATTCCACTCCTCTACCTTCCAGATCCTGCTATACTTGACTGATCCACTGTTTCTTTGGACTGCCTCTAGGTCTTTTGCCTTCCGGTTCCTCTTCTAACCATTTTCTTGCTGTTCTTTTTTTTTTTTTTTTTTTTTTGCTATCTGCTTTACGTTGCATCGACACAGATATGTCTTAAGGCGACGATGGAATAAGAAAGGCCTAGGAGTTGGAAGGAAGCGGCCATGGCCTTAATTAAGGTACAGCCTCAGCATTTGCCTGGTGTGAAAATGGGAAACCACGGAAAACCATCTTCAGGGCTGCCGACAGTGGGGCTCGAACCCACTATCTCCCGATTACTGGATACTGGCCGCACTTAAACGACTGCAGCTATCGAGCTCAGTACTGTTCTCATTTGGCTCACCCTTTTTTTTTTTACATAGGCATAACATTTGAGTCTTGATGTTCTTACATTTTTGCTTAGTGACTACTTTTCTTGTGTATTACGATGGATCTTTTCATTCTGTTTTCTCCACAAAGTATGTGGGCGACTGCCCCCCCCTCGCCCCCCCTAATCGCCGCTACTGCCTCTAATGCTCGTATATAGGGCCCGGATGTTTATGACCTAAAAATGTTAGAAATATGCAAGCATTTATGACTTAAAAATGTATTAAAATATAACAATAAATATGACTTAAAAGTTTTCTGGTCGCATTTTCAGAATCCAGATGGCCAAGCGTATAGAAAATAAAAATAAAAATGTTCATGCGGCTCTCGCACCGTATAAGCCACTTATGTTAGTGCACACGCCGAACAGTTGTTGGGGGTAGCGGTAAGAGCTCGGACTGGTAATTTGATGGTCGTTGGTTCGACTCCCCGTGTGGAGACTGGTTTTTCTGTCAACTTTTATGTTATTTATTTTCCAATTAAGCAAAGAGGTGAATAATTCATTTTATTTATTTATTTATACGCAAAAGGCATTGAAAAGACATTTTTCTACCTGCACCAAGAATCTGTTGTTTGTGTACAACCGCCAGGAGAAACTTTCACTTGTTAAGTGGAAATAAATCCTACAGCAAAACGACTATTCACGTTTATGGCACATTCCCCTAGGAGGGGAGATAGCCAATCAAGGAGAAAAAAAGAATTTTTGTTTGGACACGTCGGGAAAGTTCGCAACTCCAATTTTCTACAATTGTGTGCTTGCTTATTAAAAACAATTACATCTTATATGCCTTTTGCTTATAAATAAATAAATAAATAAATAAATAAATAAATAAATAAATAAATAAATAAATAAATAAATACAATAAATTAAAATAAATGAATAATATAAAAAAAATCTCCACACGTGGAGTCGAACCCACGACCATCGAATTACTAGTCCAAGCTCTTACCGCTTCGCCAACTACTGCTTGACGTGCGTACTAACGTAAGTGGCTTGTACGGTTCGAGAGCTGCGTCAACATTTTAATTTTTATTTTCTATACGCTTGGCCATCTGGAGTTCTCACTTTGGATATTTTAATTTCTAGCCAAGCCCTGCGTGTTCTATAAATTTGAGCAAAATTGGTGGTGATGAGTAGAGAATGCCCCCTTATTAGTACCATTTACATACTTGTTGAATCACGTCACATCTACTTCATACACAGACGGAAACAGTTGGTGAATATCTGTGATCTAATGCCTGTGTCCATTGGTTGTGGTGAATGCGATCTTAGTTAATTTTTTGTGTACCATATTTGGTCAAGCTATACAGGATAGTCAGAAACAATGTGAACCAGGTATATGATGAGCATTAGCAGGTTGATCATATTGATAAATAATTTGAAACAAATAATTCAGTATTTTGCACTGTTGTCATTGATCGCATCGTGGGCAGATTCAAATTGGCTTTGTGAGGCGATGTTGCTAAACCTGTGTGTGGTTTAAGACTCGCTTCAGAGCACCAGTGGAAGAAAAATAATTTTGCCAGGCGAGGGATTGAACCCAGACCTCCAAACTAAGAGGACTGAGCCATAGGAAGTACGCTATAGTGACACCGCCAGAAAACCATGGCGTATTTGTGTTTGATGCGATTTCTGGCCGTGGCTCTCAAGCCAGCTTTTAGCCACACACAGATTTAGCAACACTGCCTCACAAAGTCCATTTGAATTCGCCCCCAGAGCAATCTGATTGGCTAACTTAAGCAGCTGATAAAATTATGACTGTGCAATATTTTTTTGTTTTCAAATTATATATTAGTATGATCAATCCTCTAATCAGTAGCGGCGCTTGGGAATTAGAAGTAGGGGGGCAAAAAATGTAAAGACAAAGTACCCGAGTTTGTGGGATATAGAGAGAGAGAGAGTGTGTGTGTTTTTTAGACATTAAAACTGGAAAAGAAAGCTACTAAATGGAATTTCGACAGAGAGGTAAAGATTCTCAGCCTAACAACTTAACTGTGTTGATAATATTTATTTGAGATTTTGATTCAATACTATACAATAATACTTTCACGAGAGGAACAATATTACATATGTATTACAATTAAATAGACGTACGGCATGATTATATAATTAAAAATCATTTAGTATTTGACTAAAAACTAAAAAAACTAACAGACAGTAAAGAGACTGCCAGACTAACGAATGTGCGCGTACCCTTCCTCACAGCACATAAAAAGTCTCCACTGGCGCTATACAAATCGGTTATCCTCAGAGCCATCTTTACTCACTTTCTTCCTTCTTGAGACCAGCTGAGATAAAGTAAAGTGAGCATGTGTTATACTTGCTCTCAAGTGATGTTATGCATGACCATACTTCACAGATTCCGTATGCAGTCGTTAGCAGAGATTAAAGTGGATGGGGGTAATTCAAGTGAGGAAGAAATAGTCGATTGTCAGTATTAAAAGAAAAATAAATGTTTCTGAGAAATGTGGAAACAAGGCAAAACGTTACAGCACTATTTTTAAAAAGGTTCTTACAGATGAAATACTTTTAAATGACAGTGAGATTTTTTCTATTAACGAAAGGAGACAAACATAACAAATTTCTGTCAATGCTGGGCAAAATATATGGAATCATGTCAGAGAGAATTGGCTCATATTCCCAGAGCATAGCTCTCCGGATCTACAGTATTAATGGTGAAATTGAACATTTTCCATCTGTGGTCTATCGTGCAATCAATGTGATACACTTTTAGGAAACAGTACATGTTTTAAGAGACTGATAATTGAAAAGGGAGAGATTTATTTAATTTATCACTCACCACTGATCTGTATTTAGGGCAGGCACCCAGATGGCAGATTCCCTTTCTGTTGTTTACCTCGTTTTTTCTTAAATAATTGCAAAGAATTTGGAAACTTTTTTGAATATCTTCCTTGGTAAATTATTCCAATCCATAACTCCTCTTACTATAAATGAATATTTGCCCCAATTTGTCCTATTAAATTCCAACTTTATCTTCATATTGTGATCTTTCCTACTTTTAAAAACACCACTCAAACTTATTTGTCTGCTGATGTCATTCCACGCCATCTCTCCACTGACAGCTTGGAACATACCACTTATTCAAGCAGCTCGTCTCCTTTCTCCTAAGTCTTCTCAGCCCAAACTTTGCAACATTTTCGTAATGAAACTCTGTTGTCGGAAATCACCCAGAACAAATAGAGCTGCTTTTCTTTGGATTTCTTCCAGTTGACATAGATATTTATTCCCATAGGGAAGTGCAGAGATCTGTACCCTTTATTTACAATACCGTTTATGTGAATACCTCAATGATGATCTTTCCTTATATCAACACCGAGGTACTTACAGTGATCCTCATAAGGAACTTTCTCCCCATTAGAGCAGTAATTCAAACTGAGAGGACTTTTCCTATTAGTGGAACTCACAACCTGACCTTAAACCCCGTTTATCATCATACTATTGCTTGCTGTTCATCTCACAACACCGTCGAGGTCTTTGTGCAGTCGCTCACAATCTTGTAACTTATTTATTACTCTATACAGTATGGCCTGTTCTTATTAATAATACAGAGATTCTTTCTGAATAAATGAAAATGATGGAGGACTGCGCGAAGTTACCTGAAGTGTTTCATGCCATTAATGCAGCTTCTTTAATAAAAGACTGGTCACAAGCACAGAACCTATTGTTTCTTAACACACCCTGTGTTAAATGATGGAGATTTTGTATTCATTAATGTTCCTGTTTGCATTACAGTACAAAGCCAGTTGTATCAAGTTTCAGTACATGCACTGCAATGTATCAATCATTCAGTTTATTTAACCAATATTTGTCCATTTATAGGCTACTATGAGCTCAACTTGGAGGAGAGAAGCCTGCAAGAAAGGTCAGTTGTCATGCTCCTGTGTAAATTTCTAAATCTAGAGAATGAAGAATCGTTCAAAAACATTCTAAATCAGGAATATAAAGAGGATATAGCAAATGTATTACCATATTTATTCTTATTCCTCTTCCTTGTCTTTTCTCAATCACTTGGGCTCGGCACTGTGTGTGGGTTTGGTCCAGTTTTATAGCCGGATGCCTTTTCTGGTGCCAACCTTATGTGGAGGAATTTATTCATTATGCGTGTTTCTGAGTTGGTTAACACTGTGTTGTATTCAATGTAGATGTATATTGAGATAAATACCTAGTCCCCAAGCTAGAGGAATTAACAATAAGCAGTTGAAATCCACCCAGGTATACAACCTAGGACCCTCTGAACTGAAAGCCAATACGCCGACCATTCATCCAAGGAGGCGAACAAATGTATTGCCATATGCTGAATCAATATCAAACACCTTACTTAGTCACTCACTTACTTACTTACCAGGTGTATGCATAAGTTTTTGCCAGTTTTTGTGGTAAAGAAAACATGCAGTTTTCAAGGGAAATTCATTTTTTGTTTGTTCAAAATATTGGCTATTGGCTTCTACATACTTCGCCCATCTTTCAGGTAAGTTATGAATACCATCCAGAAAAATTGCTTGTCTTTTGTGGCAAACCATTCGTCGAGCCATTTTCCAACTTTCTAGAAATTGCTGAAGTGCTGCTCTGCGAGCGCGTGCCGCACTGATGTGAAGAGGTGATATGGCACCAGGCCAGCGAAGTACGGCGCGTGATTTCAAGGTGTCTTTCACTGGTTTTGCTGTGCGAGACAGAGCATTGTCGTGTAACAAAATCACTTTGCCATGTCTTCTGGGCCATTCCGGTCATCTTTCGATCAATGCGCGATTTAAATTAATCATTTGTTGGCGATAGCATTGAGTTTGAGTTGAGTTATCATCCAGAGCATGCACTGTCTTTCACATTGAAATCATCACGTTTAAATTGTCGAAACCATGTCTCGCATGTTCTAATAGATGGAGGGTGTTCACCATATGTTTCTGCCAGCAAACAATGACTTTCTACAGCCTTTTTCTTCTTTCGATTAAATAAAAAAAGCAATGCGTGCTGCAAATGTTCTTTTTTAGGCACAAACATCGACATGATCACTGAACGATACAATGCAGAGGCTATTGTTTGCTGGACTCAACTTTTGTGTGTTGGTAGGTTAATGTCAGATGAACAAACTTAGGTATGTGTCAAATTCATACGCTGTGTACTGTGTGCTGGTGCCATCTCTTTGTGAAACCAGAAAAGACTTATGCATGCACCTGGTACTTACTTACTACTCGCTCACTCACTCGCTGCTTGGCTCTAGGGTTATCTGAAAGCCTTGACCTTCTTTAAAATAATCACCTGATCTTCTCTGTCTGCTGCTCTCCTTTTCCAACCTTATATCCTAAGAATGACATTTCGATACCACTCTCAGTTTACTGTAACCTTGTAAATAATCGGACAGAACACCAATAGCACGTGTTGAGAGTGTTGATATGCCCAGTTAGGTGGAACCACACCTCGCCTGTAAAGAACGCAAGCTGAGGGTCAATTGAACCTTCAGTCACTGATGACAGAAACGACTTGTAATAACGCACACATGCTGCGGGAACAGCTGGTTTTAAATTATGAATGCGTGTGAATTTGTAAGGTTCAAGTTTTAATATTTTTGTTGCTGTATGTGCAGAAGTCACTGAAATTCAGCTTGCTGTATTAATTTCAGTAGTGATTTTCATTGAGAACATTGAAGTTTTGCACCAGTTTCACTTAATTTTCCTTCTGTTAGCCCTGTACATCACTGCATATGTTTCTGGTTTAGCCCTGAACCAGTATTCTCAGACTTGAGGTTGATTCATACTTCTCCAGCACGTGATGTTACTGTCCATGACGTGATGGTATCTTCCGACAACATAAAATTTCATCTCCTTGTAAACAAAATGAAGAGTTTCAAGACTTCCAATGTTAACATTCACCATTGCGTTCAGTTAAAAACGTTTTTGCTTGCCAGCAATTTTTTTTTTTTTTTTCCACAGACAGGATTTCTCTCTGCACGCCTTTTCTAATCTGTTTTCTTCAAGTGCTGTGATTATCTTTGTGTATTTGAAAAAAATTGGTGGGAATTCAGTTCAGTAACACAACTGCTACTTCAAATTTCATTTTTCTCCTGTTGTTTCAAATACATATGTTCTTCAATTTTTGTCATAAATTTATACAAAACATTGGACTTGTGTACATTCATGTTAATAAAAAACTTAATCATGAATATCAGTGTTATTTATTTCAGTGAAGTACCTACTTTATTTTAATATAATTTAAATAGATCTACTGTAACTGTTTGTATACTGCCAGTCTTTCTTTTGGTACAATTACCTGTCTCCAGAAAGTGTCCTTGTTTGCAACTCTTCAACAGCACACTGAATGTATTTCTACTCATTTCATTTTGTCATCGATCAAGTCCTTAAAATTTTCCCTTTAATCTTGTGTGTTTTCATATAAGTTGAACCCACTATTTCTTTGTTTCTTTCTCCTCTTCATCCAAGATTATAGCTATCCTTGACAGTTTGTCATGGAACAGTTAACTACCGAGTTTTCTGCATAGAATTGAAGTGTGAGAACAGACATGAAAAATTCCCAGAGATGTAAAAATCGGCCTTTATTTATAATTAAAGTTCTGGAAGGAGACAATTGCTCAGGGAACCTCCTGATAAACTCCACACAACATTGTGAGCTTATTCATATTTATAATAACATTTACATATAAAAATACATTGCTTTACATTGCAAACTAATGCGGAATACTGAGTACAGTGTGGGAAGTGAAGGACAGAAAGCGAGCCAGACAGCCAGGTGTGTCGCAGATGTGGGGAAGGCCAGCCAGCAGGCCATGGCTCAGCAATGGTTAGGTTTCATATGGAAAACCCTGTATGTTGGGATCCTTGTCTTTTACTACCTTTTCTTGTGTTTATACAGCTTTATTCTTATTTTATACTTCCTACATCAAGACTGAAGATATGTCAAGATGGCTGCTCAATAAGTGTTAAAAGCCCTCCCTCTTGAAAGATCTTGGAAACAGAAACAAGCTTGTCATGGGCTGAGAAGAAATGGGGATGAGCTGTGAAGTTTTTCCATCTGTCAAAACTAATGCAAGATTAATAAAGTTAGATAGGGTGGTTTAGCTGTGAGCTTGCATTTGACAGATGGTTGGTTCAAATTCCACCATCAGCAGCCCTGACAATGGTTTTCCATTGTTTTCCATTTTCACACCAGGGAAATGCCGGGGCTATAACTTAATTAAGACCACGGATGCTACCTTCCCAATCCTAGCCATCTCCTCTCCTTGACAAATCAAAAACCTTCAATGTGTTTGGTAAAAAAAAAAAAAAAAAAAAGAGAGAAAATACCTGATAAAGATATAATTTTAATTTTAAAAACCCATGTTGACTGCACTCTACCGAAAGTAGCACATGAGTTAGGCACAGAATCATCACCACTGGACTTGGAAATGATTGGAATAAAGGTCACCTGGTCCAATGAATCCAGATTCCTGGTTCAGTACGTCGATTGCTGAGCACGTGTATGCCAATTTCCATGAGAGGCTAAGGCATGTGGTTGTAAGGTTTGGGTGGAGACAGTTTGGTGGAGAAGGTGTGATGATCTGGGAAATGTTTTCATGTGTTGTAGTGGTTAGTGTGATTAGATGCCAACCCCGGAGACCCGGGTTCAATTCCCGGCCCTGTCACAAAATTTAGAAAGTGGTACGAGTACTGAAACGGGGTCCACTCAGCCTCGGGAGGTCAACTAAGGAACGGGGGCTCATGTCAACAGTGTTCCCTGATGGTGAGGACCACTTTCAACAGGAATATGCACCATCCCACACTGTTAAGATTGTGAAGGACTGGGGTTATGAAGTCTGGAAAATAAATACTAATTTAAAAAATAAAAAATCAGAGAAAAAGTAACCTTGGTTCATTCAGGAACATTATCTCAGTTGTTTTTCAACCAAATGCCTTCTAAATTTTTACACATACTGATAATGGATAATATCAGTTTAGTAACCTTTTTTGTTTCAGTAGATTTACAATAGAGTATAAGAAAAATATTATTCTATCTCAACTTTTTTTTTTTAACATTTTCTGAATGAATTCTTTTTTTTTTTTTTCCCTCAGCCTGTTACTAAATTTTTTGGAATTTATTTTAGGTTAACATTTAAGAACTCTATAAGTTCATGTAGAAAATATTTGTCCTCTAGCTCAAATGGTTTCAGAGTTATTGGTACACGAATATTCAAAATGTATGGTTATGGGAAACAACTGGCAAAGATAACGGTATACTTTTGCATATGGTAGTTACTTTAACTTTAGAACATCCCAGCTGCATAATGTACTTCTTTATGTGATTCTGCTTCTTTCGTTATCCTCTTCAGGTTCTTTTTTTTCTGCTCCTGGCCTCCTTGGTCATCAGTTTAGTGAACTTTTCTGCTTCCTGTACATGCATCCTGTCAATAGTAAAGAGAGAATTTTCTATGTTGGGTCCACATTTTATTCCCAAGTTCTTCAAGACATTGATCCTAGCTGTTGTATCACCACTGAAGCAGATTACTGCATCAGAACCACCTATATTGAGACTTGAGAGAATCTAGTCCTACAAGAACATTTTTTGGTATCCTCTCCCAAATACAGTGATTAAAACTGTCATTGGGATTCTGAATGCCCCCATCCAAGCATTTGGCTAGGAGTTTTAAATCACTTAGATCCTTGTAAATTGGTTTAATGACAAGCATTACTGCCTCAGGAAGTGAATGATTATGATACCAGTGTATTTTGGTAACCACACCACGAGTCACTACCCTTCGGGCAGAGTTCATGAACTGGTTGATTATCTGTGGAGACATTTGACATGGGCATGACACATGATACACCAGTTTTAAATGGTCAATGAAAGGTATTCCAGGTGTCAAAACCCCAACAAACTATATATATTTGGATTCAGAAAATACTGGAGATTTTTATGAGACCAAAATATTTAAAAAATCATTTTTTTTGTCGTATAAGAGTACCTGATGCCCTTAATGCTGTGGCATCCAAATAGTTCTGATATAAACCCCATTGAATATTTGTGGTTTGAATCAGAGAAGTGGGTTTATGCTACATCACCACCAGACAGCAGTGTATGCCAACTGGATAACCTGCTGTTGTGCTTATGGTACCAAATACCATCTGGATTCCTTTCACTACCTCAATGAATTGATGCCTCGCTAAGTGGCTGTGACTCTGTGGGCAAAATGTGGTCCTAAATCATCTTGGGTCTGAATGTCGAGTACTCAGCCCAGAGGCTGATTTGGACCACAACAGCTCCGTCACCAGCCGTCATAGGTGGCCCAAGCGTCACTGAAGAGGTTTACTAAGGAAATGAGGAGTGAGGTGTTTCCCCGTTGCTTTCCTCACTGAACCAGAAGTTGCTATTACATATCAGTCTGCCAAGCCCACTGAAATGCCTGCACCAACCGGCCCTATGAGCAACATTTTCACACCATTCATAACAGGGACTGGCTGCATAAGGAATGGCACTACCAACATCGCTCATGCCTCAGTCACTTTCATATCGTTAAAGCCAAGGATATCACTGAAACAAATCAATGAAAGTAACAAATTTGTTCTAGTAGTTACTGTATAACCTTTAAGTTTTTCAGTCTGTCAAAACCAATCCAATATTATGAAATACACATAGGAAAATTTACAGGAATACTGCAATGGTACACCACACTACTAAATCATTCTTTCAACGAGATAAAAACAAGAATGAGATAAAGTGTGAATGCTGTGGTGAAGAAGGAAGACAAATCTTTATTTGAAGAGGATGACCAATGTCTTAAAATTATAATAGTGAAATAAAACAACATATGAATTCATTTCAATGGCTTTATTAATGGTAATTTCATGATAGAAGCAATAAGAGGTTTTGAGTGTTAATTTTTATCTTATTTTATTTACGATAATGACATATATTCTATACTGTACATTGAAATATACTGCTGTGCAAAACTTAAGGACAAGGTGGATAAAGCAACATACCATGTCAACTACTTGGTGAAAATAAATTAAAGTGCAGTAACATGTTGCCCACACATGCATAGAAACCTGGCGTGAGGTCAGCGCGACTATAGCTCCAAATGGGTGTGGCCCTACAAAACGAGGCAGTTGAAGGAATGAGATAAGACAACGTGAGTCAATCAGCGAGCTGTTACGGTGCATTGTGGTGGTGTTATTCATAACAGCATGGCCCGGAGACAACATTTGGATGACTTTACACGGGGAAGAATTATCGGGAAACTGGAAGATGGACGAAGTGTGATGATTGTAGCCCAGGAGTTTGGTATTGCTCACAGCATTGTTTCACACGTATGGAGAGCATTCCGAACCACAGGTACTGCTGACTGAAGGAGAGGAGGGGCTTGACCACAGTCAACTACAACAGCAGATGATCCCTACATTGTGCAACAGGGAAGAAGAGAAGAGACTCACGTCAAACAGCAGGTGCAATTGCAACCACATTTAACATGACTGCAAGGCACGCAATCGCACACTCCACAGTAGCACGGCATCTGTATGGGGGTGGTCTGTTTGCCCGATGACCATTATGTTGCGTTCCATTGACACCCACACATTGGCAGTGCCGTTTGCGATGGTGCCAAGAGCATCAGGTCTGGACCGACGAGGAGTGGGGTCATGTGCTCATCTCAGATGAGAGCAGATTCAGTCTGAATAATGATTCTAGACGTACCATAATCTGGCGAGAGGTGGGAACACGTAATGCACCCAGGAACAATGTCGAACATGATCATTCAGTGTGAAGTGAATTACTCTTGAGTCTGGTGTTGGTGTCCATGCCAAGTGCACATAAATTACGAGGAACATGAGGACATTCACTTTACACTGAATTAAAACAATAGATCGTTTCATCTGATAGAAAGGCCACTTATTCAAGTTATGAATGTCCCCTTCAAGCTATATATAAATACATAAACTGTTACTCATATTACTATTCAAGAAGGCATAATTTGTAAATCAAATGGGTTTACTATACAGACAATGAATATCAGCTCCAAGATCAATTCAAGACTCAAGAATACTTATAAGGACATTGGCATAGTCCAACACCAGTCACAAGAGTTTTATAATGTGTTTTAGTTTCAATTTTAAATGCGTAGTTTGACATTTCATCACTGTTTTAGATTTTACTTAAGACATACCAATTTGTATTTTTTATTGGTGGTAAAGAAATGAAATGGCATATGACTTTTAGTGCCGGGAGTGTCCGAGGACATGTTCAGCTTGCCAAGTGCAGGTCTTTTGATTTGACCTCCGTAGGCGACCTGCACATCGTGATGAGGATGGAATGATGATGAAGACGACACACATCCAAGCCCCCATGCCAGCAGAATTAACAATGATGGTTAAAATTCCCGACCCTGCCAGGAATCAAACCTGGGACCCCTGTGACCAAAGGCCAGCATGCTAACCATTTAGCCATGGAGCCGGAGGTTATTGGTGGTTATATGTATGCATGTATTTCCAATTTGATCATGGCTGAAGGTGACCTAATGTAGCAAAGTCAAAACTAGTACCAATTACTGTATATAAGATATTAATCTAATGGTATTGATTAGCTGGACCTTCCTCTACCCTTTGATAGTGACACATGTGGGACATGTTGGGCAGACGTATTGCAGCATGTCCACAAGCACCAACGACCATCCAGCAGTTGTCAGTCACACTGGTGGAGGAATGAAACACCCTCCCACAAGAACTCTTTACCAATCTTGTGGCCAGCATGGGAACACATTGCAGAGCATGCATCGCTGTCTGTGGTGATAACACACCCTTTTAAGAACCATGTCCCATCTTTTGTGATGTCCAATTGTTCTGCTCTGTTGATTGAAGTCACAGTTTCTTCAATTATCAGCACAACCATGGGCATACTCTCTCCTTTGATGTGATCATATTTTGAGGAGGTAACTACAAGATTCTCTGCCATACAATATACTCACCTCGTCTCGGCAAAACTCCATGGCACCGCACTATACCGTGGTTTATACAGGTGTAAAAATGGTATTAATCTCCAAATATCATCACTGTGTGTTCCCGAAGTGCAGTGTTGAATCTTGTATTTTTGTATTGTTGTATTTTTATTACTTTGTAACTAATCCGAACATTCTCAAGCCACTTGACTTTTCACCTCCGCCTTTGTTCCTGTGTATTCCGAAATAGAAATGGTTATCTTTCCGAGTTGGTTTGATATCCAGAAAGTTGAGAGAACCATCTTCTTCTTCTTCCACTGTAAACTTCATATTTGGGTCCAAAGTGTTCAAGATATTTAGAACATTATGACTATTGTTTAATTTCTCATTTATTATAGCATAAGTATTGTCAACATAACATAACCAAAAGTCAAGCCCTTTAATGTGACCTGAGATCCGAGAATGTTTCATGCGGTCCAGCTATATATTGGCTAAAATGCCTGAGACCGGGGCTACCATGTTGTTAAAAGGAAAATAATTGTGATTAAGCACGAATTTTAGGATATTCACAAAATCCTCTTTTTCCGGTACACTAATGTGTTTAGGTTCTAATAAATTTGTTTTAATGATCTTGATAGTTTCTTCTATGGGGATGTTGGTATACATGTCTTCAATGTTGAAAGAACATGTAACATGAGAAGGAGTTCGTTTGAAAACCTTAATTGCCTTACAAAAATCAATCAAACTTTTAATACAAGTTTTAGTTAGTGTGAAAAACATAATTTTGTGTTAAAAACTTGTAAACAAACTGAGAAGTTTTATATGTGGAGCTCTTACAAAAATTGATTACGGGTCTAATGGGTATGTCCTTCTTGTGTAGCTTGGGCATGGTCCTCGCCTTTGGGAGTCTTGGGTTCATATTTACAAGTTTTTGTGCTTCCTGATCACTTAAAAGGAAGGATATTTGCTTAAGTGTTCCCTTCAAACTTCTGGTAGGATCTTTATGTATGACCTTGAAGTTATTATTATTGAAAACTGTTTTGGTCTTTTCAATGTATTCAGTTTTATTTAACATGACTACTGTTCCTTCTTTGTCTGCTTTTGTTATGATTACATTACCTTGTCCAATTTTACATTGGAGTTATTTATTTACCTTAGTATTATCATGGGTCGTCTTTAATCCATTAATTAGGTAAAGAAATTTTTTCTTTGCTTCGTACCTCAAATCATTCTGAACTTCAGCTGGGAGAGTCTGTATAGCCTCTTCAGTTTTTTAAAATTATTATTATTAACAAATACATTGCAAATGGGAAAAATCCCAGTGGCAATGGTCACTTACAGTAATATAATAATAAAGTAAAGTTAATATAATTACCCAACAACAAACAAACAAATAAACATACAACAAGAGTACAACAAGCAAATATATGGAAAGAAAATATTACAAGAAGTACTATTAGTTTAATATTCTAAATCCAGGATCATCATATACAAAATCACACACAACTTAAGTATTTCCAGTGCTTCAAAAGTGTCACATGATCATGTTACATTGTATCTACTCATTCTATCGTCCAGATCTTTGCAACTGACTAGCACACTGATTGGCCCTTTCCTTTATTTCCCCTTTCATGTTTTGATGGGTATGTACAGGGTGGTCAGAAACAACGTGAACCAGGTATATGAGTGTTAGAGGGTTGGTCATACTAATAAATAATTTGAAAAATATCATTTAATATAATAGATAGGGATATAATAGATATAAGAGAAACACAGTCAGAGGAAGAACAATATGGCTTTAGACCGAATAGATCAACAGCCTTGATATTTACAGTGCGAACGATAATGGAAAAACAGCTAGAAAAGAACGAGGAAATCGTCTTTGTATTTTTGGATTTGGAAAAGGCTTATGATACAGTTAAGAGAAAACATGTATGGGAATGCCTACTGAAAGGGAATGTACAAAAATCATTCATTAACAAGATAAAAATGTTGTATCATGAGACTAAAAGCAGTGTACAAGTGGGGAGTGCTGACTCTTGAAACATTTTATACAAAAAAAGGTCTCAAGCAAGGAAGTGCACTGTCGGCATTATTGTTTGTTATATTGATGGATGAAATCATAAAACATGTAAAACAGAGTATCAGTAGTGATAAAGTGAATGCTTTGGTATTTGCAGATGATGTGGTGATTTGAGGAAGGGGAGAAAAGGAAGTATAAATGAGACTGGACATTTGAAATGAAAATCTGAAGGAGTTTGGAATGGTAATTATTAAAGAGAAAACTGTAGTCATGCACTGTGGAAAAGAGGAAAGTGAACAGAGATGGAGAATGGTTAGAGAATATAGAACAGTTTACATATCTGGGTAGCATTAATAATGGAAGTAATGAAATCAACCCTGAAATTAATAACAGACTAAGTAAAGGTACCACATTTTATCATCAAGTCAGAGAGCTTTTATGGGATGACAAAGTACCCCAGAGAATGAAATTAACATTATATAAACAATATTTCGTAAATAATTATAACATATGGACTAGAAACGCTGGTAACTAATAAGAGACAAGATTAGTAATATCCAAGCAGCAGAAATGAAATTTTTACGAACATTGGTTAAAAACACAAGAAGAGATAGAATTCAAAATATTAAAATCAGAGAAGAGCTAAATATAGAACTGTTAGTACAGAAAATACAGAAAGCAAGACTGAGATGGTTCAGACATGTAAATATAATATATATATATAAACTTTATTGCGCACAAGTTGTGCAGTATTAGGATACATTAATCAATACAGAGGTCTATGATTGATTTCACATGATTTTTACACGACAGTACGTGATATCGGTCACAACGTTTACCACAGAGTTCACATATGCACATCGAGTCCGGGTCGTGGTATGTCTTCGACCTACAGATTTTGTGATGGTAGCCATGGACTGCCATGGAATTTACAAAATGTCTCAGCTCCTGGTTTGTGCCGGTCCATGCTCTGTTCATCATGGCCTCTGAAGAGTAGAACTCTGGCCATATCTCCTTCTTTTTCTTCTCCCTCTCTAACTGCAGTTTCTTCCAGTTGTCTGTACAGGGCAGATTGAATTTCCATCTCAGGTCCTCTATTAGAAATGTTTCTCTCACGAGTTCGTACGCTAGTCTTGACTTGCTGTACTTTGAAATTCCGAGGGCTGCTTTCAAGAATCTGGCTTTCACTTTTTCCATTCGTATTAGGTCTTTATAGCTTAACTTTTCCCATGTTATCTCTATTCCGTATGTTAGAATAGGAACGATTTTGGCTTCAAAGAGAGCTATAGCTGTATCCAGGGAAAGCTTGCTTAATGACATGATGTTGTAGATGGCCTTGGTTGCGGCAGCTGCTCGTTGTGTTGTGTGAATTCTGAATGAGTGTGCTGTTGTCTGGACCGTTACGCCCAGATATTTGAAGCTGTTCGTAGTTTGTAGAGGTTCATGTTTGAGGTAAATTTTGTCCCTTGCGGATAGGCATCCTCCTTTCCTGAAGACCATGTGTACTGTCTTTTCTGCGTTTATTTGCAGTCCGTTGTATTCAGCCCATGTTCCTAGAGCATTTATTCCTTTCTGGAGTACGTTAGTATCGTGAGAACCCATCACCATGTCGTCTGCGTCTACAGGCACACGATAGGAAACAAACCATACGAAAAGAACCTCCAGAAAGATAGACGTGAATAAAATAAAATGGAGACAAGCTTACCATCTTTGAAAACAAGATTCAGGAAAAGGACCTAGATGCTGCTGCAACAGTGCTAGAAGACATAATCAAAGCCGCAACCTCCACAATAAACGAGAGAAAGGCAAAGAAATGGTTCGATCAACAATGCTATACAGAGAGAAAGAGAGTCATATCAGCCCTTCACGTGGCCAAACGCACTCAAAATCAGGACGACCTGATCACATATAGCAGACTCAGAAAAGAATATAAAAACCTTCTAAAGAAGAAACGAGACGATTTCACAGAACTCGAGGCTAGAAGAATGGTGGAAGAAGCAAAAGAAAACCCCTACATTGCTTTAAAGCCACGACAGCCAAAGACAATGGGGAAAATAGAGATGCCAATCTGGGAGGCTCACTTCACGAACATCCTAAACCAACAAAGGGTCAACGAAGTTCATGAAATAACAAGACAATACGATGACATCAGAAGATTTACAACAGAGGAAATTAGAAACACTATATCAACATTGAAAAACAAGAAGGCAGCAGGCCCGGATGGGATATTTAACGAGCACATCAAAGCAGCCTCGGAAGTTTTAATCCCAGCAATCACGAACATGATGAACTTATGTCTGTATACAGGACAAATCCCGATGAGCTGGAAAACCTCAAAAATTAGAATGATATACAAGGGAAAAGGAGAGCCACTTAACCCAAACTCGTACCGGGGAATCGCGCTAGAGAACAACTTTCTCAAAATTCTGACGAATCTTGTGAAGATAAGACTAACAGAGGAAATCGACAACAAGATCCCAGAGGAACAATTTGGTTTCAGGAAAAGCCGAAGCACCCTACATGCAGTCAAAAACCTCATAGATGACATCGAGGAGGATATAAGATTCCCAAAAGGAAAATTCCACGCAGTATTCGTCGATTTTACAAAAGCGTTCGACAATCTCAACAGGGCCTTAACATGCGCCAAACTAGAACAGATGGTGGAACAAAACAAGGAACTAAGCGTCTTGATACACAACATCCTGAGTAAAAACACCATCATAATTTCAGACAACGTAACAACCTTGCAAGAAATTATACAGACAAACGGAGTGTTACAAGGAGACCCCCTTAGTCCCCTTCTGTTCAATGTAGCCACACATGACGTGGTCCAAGCAATAAGAACTTCCGCTCCGTCCCTCAGACATGTAAAAAGAATGGGAAAGGAAAGGGTAACAAGAAGGGAATTGGAAAGAGAAGTTAAAGGAAAGAGACCAATTGAAGACTGAGAAGAAGGTGGATGGATCAGATTTGGAAGGACATTAGAGAATCTGGATTGAATGTGTTGGAAGTAATGGAACAGGAAAAGTGGAAGGACAGAAAGGAGTGGAGGAGGATTGTTAACCACACCTGGGCGACTGGAGTGTGATATTGATGATGATGATGAAGAATTTGATAACTTGCACCGTTGTCATTTTATCACTTGCTGAAGTTAGCCAATGAGGTCACTTCGCAGGTTAATTCAAATCGACTTCGTGAGGCGGTGTTGCTTAATCTGAATGTGGTTTCAAGACTGGCTCCAGAGCACCAATTGAAGAATAAACTTTGCCCGGGGAGGGATTAAAACACGGAACTCTGAGCTGACAGGATCGCGCCATAGCAAATACACTATGGTGACACTGGCTGAAACCCATGGTGTGTATGTGTTTGATGGTGATTTCTTGGCATGGATCTCAATAATCTTCATATTGACGCCCGTATTGATGGATATGACTTTATTTATAAGAATACAAGTTTTTATTCCACCTAATTGATACATTAATTTGATTTAACTCATTCAAAAAAATTTGGTCTATTTTCGATCATAAAATGATCATCTTCAAGATAAAAGTCTTTTAAATGATGAACACAATGAGCCAGAAAAACATACATACAATGAGTTAAAAATTCTAAATGCTGCATATATAGTCCACAATAATATGCTGTCTGGCTCCATGGCTAAATGGTTAGTGTACTGGCCTTTGGTCACAGGATTCTGGGGTCGATTCCCGGCAGGGTCGGAATTTTTAACCATCATTGGTTAATTTCGCTGGCTCTGGGGCTGGGTGTATGTTGTCTTCATCATCATTTCATCCTCATCACGATGCACAGGTCGCCTACGGGCATCAAATCAAAAGATCTGCACCTGGCGAGCCGAACATGTCCTTGGACACTCCCGGCACTAAAAGCCATATGCCATTTCATTTCATTATATGCTGTCTTGAAGTCCTGGTGCACAGTTAAAATAATTAAAACAAGGTGACGACAACACTGTCACTCTAACTAGTCCACTGTACATCTATATTATTGTATAAAATGTGTGCCCGGTACACTGCCAGCTGTTAACTGCAGCACTCCCACTGGACCATCAAGGGCTATCCTATTATATTCATCAGGAGTTTCCAAATGGTCTGCGAAGCCATATTTTGCAGCTCGTATTTTAAGAAATGTGAGGAAAATTTACACAAAAAAAAAAAGGGTAATATTTCATAGCCCACTCAAAAAGTATTGATTTTTATACACTTTAAACACCAAGCGGTGTAGGGGTAGCGTGCTTCTTACCCGGAGGCCCCAGGTTCAATTCCTGGCCAGGCCAGGGTTTTTTACCTGCATCTGAGGGCTGGTTCGAGGTCCACTCAGCCTACATGATTACAACTGAGGAGCTCTCTGATGGTGAGATGGTGTTCTCGGTCTAGAAAGCCAAGAGTAACAGCCGAGAGGATCCCTCGTGCTGACCACATGACACCTCATAGTCTGGAGGCCTTTGGGCTGAGCAACAATCATTGGTAGGTCATGGCCCTTTTGGGGCTCTTGTGCCATGAGGTTTGGTTTGGTTATACACCCAAATCAGAACTAATTCATTTTTTGATATTATTTCCTGTTTTTAACTATTCACTTGGTGTGAATAGATGACTTTTTATTTTTAAAATGTAAAATCCAAACTTCAGCCAAAAATGAGCCTGCATAAATGCCAGTGGTAGGTCTTAACCATTATAGAAATGGCTATGGAATCCATACCAAATCTTGAACTCTATGCCAACCTCACTGTGGACATTTACGAAGGATGCAGAGAATACCAATATAAATGGTCCATTATTGGACATTATAAATTTTCCAGATAACTTATTTCTGGTTGCCAGCATTTCACCCCACATGTGCTAAATTGGGCTCATCAGTTGGTACTAAGCACTCCCACCAAGACGCATGGCTACTGCATACCATGGAGGCCACTATATAGGCTACTTGATTTCCATCACATCTATATCATAGCATGCAGAGGATATGAAGAAATACTTGAATTACCATTGGTGTAAGAAGTGGTTTCAATTCTTAGTTCTTCTCTCACTGGTAGTACACAAGAACCTCGTTTATCCAGATTAAGTGGGACCGTAACTGATCTGGATTATGGAAAATCCAGATAATGTGGAAAAACTAAATAACAAATACAGTACAAGACTTCAAGGAACAACGGAAACACACAGCAAAAATTCTTTGGAATACGAAAAGAAAGTACGAGAAAGAACAGCTGCACAACATAGAAGAAGATTTCAAGAGAAACAACACAAGAGATTTCTATAGAAGGTTTAAAAACAAAATCAAAAAATTCTCCCCTGGTAATCTATGTTTTAAAAGTGAACAAGGGAAACTCATTATTGGTGACAAGAAGAACTGCGAGTATCTGGCCAACTATTTCCAGAATCTTCTGAACTGTGAACCTCCCGAAGATGGATTGCTATTTGGAGAGCCTCAATTCAAGTTGAAGGATTCATTACCACCAAATAAGGAAGAAATTAGGGACATCATTAAGCAACTAAAAAACAACAAAGCTCCTGGGAAAGATTCAATTACTGCAGAGTTATTCAAATTTGCAGGTGAAAATATAGTGGAAAAACTAGAGGAATTATTCGCTTTTATTTGGGAAAAAGAAGAAATACCAAGTGATTGGAAAAATGCACTCATTCATCCTTTACACAAAAAAGGGGACCAAACTAACGTCAACAACTACAGAGGTATCTCTCTTCTTCCTATAGCATACAAAATTCTATCCAAAGCATTGCAGCAGAGGCTTGAAACACATCTAGATAAACAAATTGGTGAATACCAGGCAGGGTTCAGGAAAGGGCGTTCATGTGCTGAGCAGATTTATATTCTAAAATCACTTATAAAAATAAGATCTATGAGAAATCAGAAGAGGACAATCATAACCTTCGTTGATTTCAAAAAGGCATATGATTCCATAGATCGTGGAGTGCTCATGAACGTTCTGCAGGAGTTTGGAGTGGATGAGAAATCTCTGGCCATAATTCGGCAATCTCTTACCAACACTTTTTCTCAAGTCAAATTTATGGGCGAACTCTCAAATCCATTTGAGATAAAAACGGGTTTGAGGCAAGGAGACAGCCTTTCTCCACTACTCTTTAATTGCATTTTAGAAAAAGTTATTAGGGAAATGAAGGCTGAGAATGACTGAAAATGGAATGAAGAATGGGGTAAAGATAGGTTGTGGAAAAAATGCGATGATGTTGGATTGCCTTGCCTTCGCAGACGATGTCGTTCTTATTACAGACAACCGTCAAACAGCCAAGAAACAAGTCGAAGAACTACAAAATGTTGCAGTCAAAACAGGGTTAAGAATCTCTTTCGAGAAAACAGCATTCATGGATTCTATAAAAAAAGGCGACACGGACAGACTTGTTACATTGTATGGGGATATCCAGCGTGTGCAAAAATTTAAATACCTGGGAGAAATACTCACCCCCAATGGAGATGAAAAGGAGGGATTAAAGGAGAGGGTGAGAAGGATGGAGCTGGCATTCAGACTATGTCATGACACCTATAAGTCCAAGTCTCTCTCAATTCAGGCCAAGTTAAAACATTACTGCACAGTGGTTAGAACAGAGTGCCTTTATGGAGCAGAAACCTTGACGAGGATGGCTGACCCAGTCCTTGAAAAAAGAGAAAGAAGATTCTTGCGAAAAATCTTAGGCCCTAGAAAGTCGACGAGTGACCCAAACACATTCCGGTTAAGATCGAATTTGGAGCTCTACAAGACAGTAGAAAGAATCACGACTGTGATGAGAAAAAGGAGACTGACGTTTTATGGACATATCAAAAGAATGAACCCTGAGAGATTGACCAACAGGATACTTCTTCTGCAGGAAAGGTGGAAAAAACAACCGGGATGGCTTACACACGTGCACAATGACTTGGCAGAAATAGGTATCAAGGAGGAGGATATAAAAGAAAGGACATCATTTAGGAAGAAGGTTGCGGGATTGAGGGATGCGTCTGAAGAGCAACATGCGAAGCCACGGAACATCTCAGTGGAAGAACGAGCAAGAAGAAGTCAAAGACTCAAGAATCTTTGGCGAGAGTGTAAAGAGAAGGGTATCAGTCTGCGTGACAGAAGGAAGATTGTGTAAACGTGGCCCACAGGTGGCCGTATCGATTAATAATAATAATAAATACAGTACATGCTATATAATCTATTAACATAAGTTGTACAGTAATACCTTTTTTTCAATTGTACAAAAATATATAAGAACACTTTTCGTACATTTACGACTCTGTTTTATGCACTAAAATAATGTGTGAGTTTTTTTCTGTTTTACATATGCATAGCGTTTGCACGCAGCATGATCACGAAGACTTTTTACTAACAACAGTTCTGCCGGTGTCGTTTCAATCAAGGATTCTAAATAGGCCATCAGTTTGTCCACCTGCATTGTTGCCTCTCCATGAGTAATTTGTTCTTTGGATGGAGCGCTGGTTTCATTTTCAAATTCACCATCAGTGAATTAATAGGGCATTGCATTCAGAAGAGCATTGGTTCAAATTCCACCTCAGCCATCCTGGGAATGGTTTTCCATGGTTTCCCATTCTCAGTTCCAGGCGAACGCCAGGACGGTACCTTTGATAGACTGTGGCTGGGTTACTTCCAATTCCTGTCCTTAACTATTCTTGGCAGAAGAGATGTTCAAGAAGAAACGACGCCGTAAAAGAAATACAGTACAAGTAAAAATGTTTTCTTATTATCTTTGATCTGGATAAACCGGAGATCCAGATTAATGAGGGCCGGATAAACAAGGTTCTTGTGCACTGGCCAGTCTACAGTGCTGTGCACTTGAAGAAATTTTCAGGGAAGTACACCTGGAAGTACATTGCTGGGATTTTAGGCTCTTACAACTGTACAAAGTACATAATTTTTCCCTTCATACTACTCCCACTAAATTATCCTTCTAAAAGTTTTCTTTTGACTACATTATTAATCTCAGTTTGTCTTTAGGTATTTGTTTCCTGTTTTTTCATTTGTCAAATATTAATTCAAATGAACTGACATTGTTCGGTGCTCTCCTTTCAAATTCATTTGTCCTGGGTATAACAGTGTTCACTTTTATTTTCACCCTTTTATGCAATTGTAAAATAGTGTTTTAAGCAATTAAAATGGTTAAACCTTCATTTCAATTGAACTATGCATCTTATTTTATACTCGTACCTCTGTTTTTTTGTGGAATTTTGCAAAAATTGGCCTATTATTAAAGTGCGGCCCGAGATCATTCCACAAAGGTTTCCAATGTGGCCCCCTAGCCCTTACAAATTGGGAACTCCTAATATACATCGTTCAGCATTCTGATCGATATGGCTTTTATGTTTCTACTCAACACCAGGATATCCCTTTTAGACTAATTCAGCATTTATTGGACATCATTAGAAACTTCACAGAAGACTACACCCTTGTACTTTCACATATTTTACATGCCTGTGCGCACATTTTATACTGTAGTATAGATGTTCAGCGGACTAGTTAGACTGAGAGTGTTGTTGTCACCTTGTTTTAATTATTTTAATTGTGCATCAAGAATTCAAGACAGCATATAATTATGGACTATATACACAGCACTTAGAATTTTTAAGTCATTGTATATATATTTTCCTGGCTGATTGTGTTCATCCTTTAAAATACTTTTATAGTCCCATTTAACCTTTTTGAATGGACTTTTTACCATTATGTTGTCCAACTCATTGGCTGAATGGTTAGCGTACTGGCCTTCGGTTCAAAGGGTCCCGGGTTTGATTCCCGGCCGGGTCGGGGATTTTAACCTTAATTGGTTCATTCCAAAGGCTCGGGGGCTGGGTGCTTGTGCTGTCCCCAACATCCCTGCAACTCACACACCACACATAACACTATCCTCCACCACAATAACACGCAGTCACCTACACATGGCAGATGCTGCCCACCCTCATTGGAGGGTCTGCCTTACAAGGGCTGCACTCAGCTAGAAAAAGCCACACGAAATTATAATTATATTATTATACCATTATGTTTAAGATTAGGTGGAATAAAAACTCATATTCTTATCTCGGCAAGGCTCTCAAGCTGGTCTTGTGTTCTAATTAGTATACATTCTGAAAATTCTAGTTGCCCAGGAACGCTATCAGTGACTGCTTACTCACAAGTTACGAAGGGATTTTTCAGCATATCTTGCCCATTATATTCATAAGGTCGAGATCAGGTATTTCAGTAAAACTTGACAATGAAGAGACTTTCAAGTACCGATTGTTGAGGCAGAAATACCATAGCATTACTGAAAAGGTCGAGATCAGGTATTTCAGTAAAACTTGATAAGGAAGAGACTTTCAAGTGCTGATTGTTGAGGCAGAAATACCATAGCATTTCAATCACTTTGTAAACATTGTAGTGCAAAAGGATTTTCAGTGAAAAAAGCTCCTGCCAGGCTGAGTGTCTCAGACGGTTGAGGCGCTGACCTTCTGAACCCCAACTTGGCAGATTCGATCCTGGCTCAGTCCGGTGGTATTTGAAGGGGCTCAACTATGCCAGCCTCATGTCAGTAGATTTACTGGCACGTAAAAGAACTCCTGCGGGACAAAATTCCAACGCCTTGGTGTCTCTGAAAACCGAAAAAGTAGTTAGTGGCACCTAAAGCCAGTAACATTAAAGAAAAGCTCCTTGAAAAATTAAACTGTGGGAACAAACAATTGTGAAGAATAAAATTTACATTTTAAGTGAGTGGGAGGAAAATAGGAATCGAGGAATGAAAGGAAAGTAGGAGTAATTTTTTGAAGAAGTGAACTTGCGATATACGGGTAGTTCAAATGTGTTTGAGCAGAGAAACTGTGAGTGAGTGGACCAATGTTACAAGAAAAAACATGAGAAACTGCAAATAAGCTGAAAGTTGAGGTTAATTGAATAAATAATGTGTGTGTCATGCAAAATTTCTTCACCCAGCTGAATGTGTACTTCTCAAAGCTGTAATGAATATAAAGGCTGTAAAATCATTTGTAATATCTCCCAGGCAAATATTCAGTTAGAAATTATTTACAATAATCAAAATAAAGATGTATGTTTATATTTAAGGTGGATGTTTTTTACCATTAAGATGTTTGGTTAATTTTTACAACCTTGTTGAGCAGACACCTCTCATAACAGACATATTTTCCACAGAATTGACGGTGTCCACATAAGAGAGGTTCAACTGTATTATTTAAATACAGTATATCTTGTTGCAGGAGGAATTTCCCAAATATATTTTGCCTCTTTGGTCCCTTATTTCATGTATTTTATTCTATCATACCTGCAGCATTGTTTCCCACTCCTGCCACTGCTGCCTAGCCAAAAGGGTAATTATTGCTGTTTGGCACAGTCAGTAAAATTGCTCACAGTCTAGGTAAAACCAAAGACAAATTGTCCCCACTTTTACATCCTGGGGTTTAAAAAATTCCCTGTACATGCAGAAAGGTGTACTTTGGCCAAACATGCCGGTCCATTGGTACTCGTATCAAGCAACACGAACTAAATATCCATCTCAACCAGTCAGAAAAATCAGCAATAGCTGAGCATGCCCTATCGTCGGGTCATGATATCATGTTTCCAAGATGGTCGAGCTCTTACCCACACTAGACACTACAGGTCCAGGATTATACGGGAAGCTGTGGAAATACGTAGAAATTATAACAGTTCCAACAGGGACACTGGCTATCAATTAAGTAATACGTGGTTGCTAGCCATTAAGGATTTACATAGGTAGTTCCCTTCCCTGCCCACTTCACTATTGTTATTTTGTCTCAGTGTTTTCCAAATTCATATATTCCTCACCATCAGATGTTTCATTCCAGGCTTGTGCCAGTGTCATACTTTCATAATGGATGTACATCTGTTAGGTGACCCCCTCTCAGATTGATTCTGATGGTGCCGTCAACTTCCGCTTTGAACGCTAGTGCTGTACTGCGTACGGTGAGCCATCTGGTGACGAATGAACGTACCACTTACACTTCTATTACTAAGGTCTAAATTCAACTTTCAAGTCTTGGAGAAGACTTCCTCGTGAACAGTCGAGATTTCCTTCTGAAGATGCAGAGCAAAGTTCTGTGTGAAACGTAAAGAATTTTACTTTAATTTCTTGATATGGCATAAGCCCAAAAAGTCTATATCATGTCTATTATCATGCCTCCCAATCACATATTGATATACAGTCCATCAGAACAATTTTCGTTGAGTTCATTTTCCTATGTGCGTGTGTGTCAAAGTATGTTCAAAGAGTCCTGTGGGGATCCATTCTTTTCATGTGATCATACCATTGCAATCTCTTCAGTTAAAGGGTCTCCAGCAACTTCTTTCCTAAAACAACAGCTTGGATTATAAAGAAGTTGCTGGAGACCCTTTAACTGAAGAGATTGCAATGGTATGATCACATGAAAAGAATGGATCCCCACAGGACTCTTTGAACATACTTTGACACACACGCACATAGGAAAATGAACTCAACGAAAATTGTTCTGATGGACTGTATATCAATATGTGATTGGGAGGCGTGACAAGCCTTAAGGGAAATAATGGATAGGAAGAGCATTGTCACATTCGTGGTTTTGGCATAGGAGCGGCAATATCAAGGGCGGTGCGTGATATTGTTGCAGGGTTACACAATTCCCAATAATTTTACGCTTCATTGGTCGTCTTTTCTTCCTATTTTGCAGTTTAAACTCCACCGTCTTCACATGTTGATTGTCGATAAACGGCTGGACTATTGCGATTTGCGACATGGAGTTGTTGGTGTTACTGTAGACGTTATGTTTATATTTATCATGTGTAGGTCCTATTTTTCAGGTGATTGAGTTTCCACGAGGAGTGGGAAACAATGCTGCAGGTATGATAGAATAAAATACATGAAATAAGGGACCAAAGAGGCAAAATATATTTGGGAAATTCCTCCTGCAACAAGATATATTTAAATAATACATCTAACATGTACTCTAAAATGTGTTAAAACCAACCATCTTTTGTCGTTCGATGTATTAATGCTTCGTAACGGACCATTAAACTCCACCGTCTTCAAATCAGACTCAGGGGGTTGACTTTCCTACGCCAAACTCCCTAGCGCACAGCGCGCCGCTATTTAGTTTCAGCAGGGATGAGCCTAAGCCTGTATACGATGTATAGCATCAGGTAGCAAGCCCGCCAGTATCGGTCCTAGGGAGTTGCACGAGAACAGCAAGTCCCCTAACGAAAAACAATTTCAAATGTCTCCGTTAGATTGCACCACTCTGCAGAGTAGACTTCATCCCTGCTTTCTCTCCTCTCGCAATGGTAATTTCTTTTCCACGCCACTAGGGCAAGCTGTACCGCACCATTCACAATGTTACCAACATTTGTATTTCATGGGCAATCATGACCATTTTTTAAATCACAAAATTTGTTTTGAGGATATACTTTCGGAGGAAACGTTTTCTCATCAGCATAACTTCATGTTATACTTTTGTCAATCGTAAAACGAGCTTTGTGACAACATTGTCACATGTTGATTGTTGATAAACGGCTGGACTATTGCGATTTGCGACATGGAGTTGTTGGTGTTACTGTAGACGTTATGTTTATATTTATCATGTGTAGGTCTTGGTGTGTTTTCAGGTGATTGAGTGTTTTGGTTGTAGATAGATTTTCTGTGCGTTATTATTATAACTGATGGATTCTAGATTGTGAGTAAGAGTTCTTCACAAAGCTGCCGGTGTTAGTGTAGTTTAGTTTGACTATTTGTTGGTGTCGTGTCATGGCATTATCGGTCAAATCTATCACCTGTTGGTGTATTAGTATTTTGTTTTAACTGAATATTTGGTGAGTGAAAATGAATACTGTAAGTAATTTACAAGTTAGAGAGTTTTTCCAGCTTTCTGATGAGGAGACTTACCGTAAAGACACCGGACTTAAATATTGTGCAGAATATTAATACTGGAAATCGACAGTTTAGGAGGGTGTTTAAAAACGGTATATTTATACAAATAGTGATTGGGTATGTGCTTGCGAACTTAAAAATGCGTTATTCTGCTTCCCGTGCTTGTTGTTTGGTGGGGAACCCACGTAGACCAAAGTAGGAGTTACGGACATAAACCATTTAAGAACCAAAGTAAAGAAACATGAATCTTCAGCTGTTCACATTCAAAACTGTTTAAGACTGACACTTTTTGGAACTGTCAACGTAGCTGCACAACTCGATAGTGCGTATAGAAGGAAAATTGTGGAGTATAATAAAGAAGTTAGGCATAACAGATATGTGTTAAATATTTTAATAAACTGTATTCGTTTCTGCGGTTCTTTTGAACTGGCCTTAAGGGGGCACAATGAAACTGAATCATCATCAAACCCAGGTGTTTTCAGAGGACTAATTAATTTTAGCGTTGAATTGGAATCCGTGCTAAAAGGTCATTCGGAAAAGGCAACTGTTTTCAAAAGAACATCCAAAACAATTCAAAATGAACTTTTGAAAATTATGTTAGAGGTATTCCAGGAAGAAATATCAAAACAAATAAGGGAATCAGAATTTTTAGCTATTATAGCAGATGAAACCAGTGACATTTCCAATATATTCCAGATGGCTGTTGTGTATCATTACGTAGAAAGAGGCAAACTAATAGAAAGGTTCTGGAGTTTCCTGTCTCCTGTAAAACATGATGCACAGACATTAGCTGCATGTTTATTGGTAGAATTAAAGAAGCACAAAGTAAATGAAACTACCCAAAAGTTAATTGCACAGACTTATGACGGGGCATCCGTTATGGCTGGTTCCTCTGGTGGGGTACAAGCTATTGTAAAAAATCCTATCCCAACGCAGAATATGTGCATTGCTATGCCCATCAAGTTAATCTTGTAATAAGCAAGGCGGCCTCAACCGCAATGTGAAAATATTTTTTTCGAGTTTGCAAGGAATTTGTGCATTCTTCTCCAACGGCCCACAGCAGACCTCAATACTTGACGAGGTAGTGAGGAAACGTTTGCCACGGGCTTGCCCTACTAGGTGGAATTTTCAATCACGATGCGTAAATACAGTTTATGACTTCAAGGAAGATCTTATTGAGTGTATGAACCAGATATTGGAAAGTGACTCTGTAATGAGTGAAATTACAATTTGTCAGGCCCTTGGTCATAAAAAAGTTCTTTCCAGTTGTAGTGTCAATTTTTGGCTGGAATTATTCCGTAAAATTATGCCACTAGTCGAAGTTCTCTTCGGTCAGCTAAAACACGGAGACACTGATGCGGGTTCTGCACATAAGGCCGTTTCAGCATTTGAAGTAAATATCTCCAAGATCCGAGAATAAATTGACCTCACGAGCGGTAATAAACCTACCGATTACTCATTGAAGAAAAAGAAATTGGACAAGACTGAATGGAAAAGAGAAACAAAGGAAGTGTGCGATGTGATAATTTCCCAGGCTAAAAATCGTTTTAGCTTCTCAGGTCATCTTGTAGCTTCATCATTGTTTCTTCCAGAGAAGTTCTCCTTGTACTGTTCTAAGTTCCCTGAAGGTACCTTACAGACAGTGTGTTCAGTGTATACGTTTTTGGACAAACTAAAACTACGCCATGAACTATCATCCATCTATTTAGCACAAGAATTCAGATCATTGTCGGGTGCTGTTAGTCTAGCAGAGTTTATAATAACCAACAACCTAGAGAAAACATTCAGTGAGTGCTTGAAACGGTTGAAATTAATTCTTACAATCCCTATGACGTATGTTGAAGCAGAAAGATGTTTTTCTACTTTGAATAGGATAAAAACTTTCAGGAAAGATTGTCAGCCTTGGCAGTGCTTTCTAAAGAAAGAGATCTGGTGATGGAAATCGCAGACTTCAATCAACAGGTGACTGACAAGTTTGCATCAATGAAAAACAGGAGGGCAAATTTTCAATTCAAGTGAGGTAAGAATAACTGTAGTTATACTGTATAAATAGCCTATTATTTCCTGTGTTTTAATTGCTGGTTATATTTCAGTTTTAATAGGAATGCAGTTCATTACATACGGATACTAGGGATTCTTGTTCTTTCTGTAAGATTCTCATTTAAATTTGCAAATTGAAAATTTTGGTGCAACACCCAGCTTCAGATACCACCAGCCGCCACTGGGCGATATATGAACAACATCTAAGGATGGACAGGACAAACTGGAGCAGGCTCATACACAATTGCACCTGGCTTTCTGAAGCGAAGAAATGATGATGATCTCTCTTCAAATGACTCGATGTTGCAGTTGTTTGTTCCTTTCCAATAGTGTACATAATAAAGGAGCACTTGTTTTTAATATTCAGGAATATGAGAATATGGAAAGGATCTGGCTATAACATTCATGGATCTAACAAAGCCATATGATAGTGTTTACAGGGTGAAGGTTTGGGGAACCATAGTCAAAAAGAGACTGGGTACACAAACTGTAGAAATGGTACAAACAATATACAACAACTGCATCAACTCCATTTGGAAAGCAAAAATGGTTTAGAAATGAAACTGGACTAAGATAGGGGAGTGTGCTGTCACCTCTTTTGTTTCTAATGGTTATGGACAAAATTGTAAAGGAGACAAAGGAAGCATATGGGAACAGGTAGATGAAGTTATTACTATTTGCAAATGATATTGTGGTCTGGGAAATGAACAGCAAAGAAGTACAACAACTTGATGCACTGAAGGAGAAAAGTATGGTATGAAAATCAGAGCAGAGAAAAGCAAGACCATAGGAATATCAAGAGGAGAAAGATGAAGAAAATTGGTGGTCAAAGCCTTGAAATTGTGGACAGTTTCAAAAACCTGGGAAGTGAATTCATGCACAATACAAGGCTAGACATGGAATTTAGCAAGAGGGTGCATTCTACCAGAGTGTAAGAATCCTTGTCTGGTATGAGGAAGTACAAAGGAAGTGTAAAGATATAATGCCCCCATATTGACCTGTGTGGCTGAAACCTGGACAGTGACAGGTAGGGATGAGACTAGACTTCAAGCCAACAAAATTAAATACCTACGAAAGACAAGGAAAGAAAGATTGAGAAAAAAAGATGTGAGAAAGAAGGTTGGATTGGAAAACTGAAATGAGAAAATTGATAGGAGTAAATTAAGATGGTTTGGGCATGTAAAGAGGATGGAGGAGAAAATATTACCAAAACAGATGATGGAGATGAGGTTCGCAGGAAAGAGTGAGAGGGAGACCTAGAAAAAGGTGGATAGATTCAATAAAGAGGAGTGCAAGAAGAAGAAGGAACCTGGACTGGGACAAAGTGATGGAAGAGGAGTGGTTTGATGATGATGCTTATTGTTTAAAGGGGCCTAACATGTAAGGTCATCAGCCCCAAAGAGAAATGGTGGAAGGAGAGAGGAAGGTGGAGAAGTGTCATAAATGCCCCGACCCAGCAGAAGCTGGATAAGGGAAAGGAGGAGGATGATTCTGAAATATGAACTGATAAAATATTTACAAATTTATGAGAGAGAAAGATTTAATAAAGTAAATTGTTCATCCTTAGAATGAGGTTGACCACAAAGATTTGAAACTAGTAGACATAAAGTATGTATTAAAAATCAGTAAAATAAGAATTTTCAAAGATCTGGAAGTAGTACACAAAATTTATGTTTTAATAATACAAGGAATATTGAGGACAATGTAAGGCGATCAAGATGGATCAGTCAAACGAATGGAATGCTGCAGGGAGATCCCACGAGTCCCCTCCTCTTCAGTGTACTCATGCGTGATGTAGTGGATGCAATAAAGAAAGTGTCCAAAATAAAAATGTACTTCTATTTAAGAATGTACATCTGTGCAGATGATATAGCTCTAGCCTCAAAGGACTTTACAAACATACAAAAGGCAGTCGACACACTAACAAAATGGGGATAGAAAATGAAATCCAGATAAACAAGAACAGAACAGAACTGATGGTGTGCAGGAGAGGGGTAAATTGATGGAAGATCAAGTGACATGCAATGGGCAGACCTTAAGAATGACAACTTCATTCAGAACTATTCAGGTAAAAGGAAGAGCATATGTGATACACATAAAGGAAAGGCTCGTGCAAACAGTGTGTGCCTTAACAAGATCAAATGTTTAACAGATATGTCACTAGCTATAGACCTGAAGTCAGAATTCAACTAACATGTGTATATGGACTTAAGTATATTTTATGAATCTCATGTTCACAATGGTCTGTATTGAAGAATATAATTCACAAAATTCCTTTAAAAAAAGAGAAAATTAAAAAATCCACCTTAGTCAATAAAATTCAATGTAGCTACAGTAGTGTCTTGCTCATCCCACCTTCACTTATCCGACATTCCGTGTTATCCGACACTGGTAGATAATTTGAACTTTTGGTGGAGACAGGGACACCTGGTGTGGAAGGTGGTGGCCTGACCGCTGGTGGTAGGACCGTTTTTTTTCCTCAAGGACAGGTGCAGTGAGTCTTCAGTCATTATTCATTGTAGTATTGGTTTGGGTGCAGATGTTATAGTTTTCAAATCCTCTGTGAGTATGGTGAGTAAACAGAAGAAAGTGATTGTTTCTATGGAAGACAAGTTGGGTGCGTTAAAGAGACTGGACAAAGGGGAGCCTCTTCAAAAAGTGACTTCAGATTATGGTGTTGGACATGTTACAGTGGGAGGCTGGAAAAAAAAGAGGGAAGAAATTGAAAAGTGGTGCTCTACCAGAGCAACAAGTGATGCACTGAAAATGAGAAAAACAATGAAAAAATGTGAGTTCGAAAAAGTAAGTGAAGCACTATTTCTTTGGTTAACTCAACACCGGGAAAAGGGCCTGCCAATATCTGCCCCATTCTGCAAGAAAATGCTGTGTATTTCCAGAAGGAGTTTAATGAAAAGGATCTTAATTTTACTGAGAGTGCTGGGTGGCTTGATCGATGGAAAAAATGGTATGGCATTAGGCAGCTTAATATCTGTGGAGAAAAACTGTCAGCTAAATCTGATGAGGTTGTGAAATCTAAAAAGGAATTTCAGGAAATAATTCTTGCAGAAGGATTAACTGGTGATCAGATTTTTAATTGTGATGAGACTGGGCTAAATTTCAAGATGCTGCCATCAAAAACTCTCGCAGCCCAAGCCGAGATGTCTGCACCCGGCTACGAGCGTAGTAAGGAAAGAGTTACTGTTCTTGCCTGTAGTAATGTTACTGGGAACTTAAAAGCAAAATGGCTTATGATTGGTAAAGCAAAGAAGCCTAGGGAATTTTAAAACATTTCTGTTAATGCTCTTCTAGTCCATTACATGAATCAGCTGACATCTTTAAAGACTGGTTTTTTTACACAGTTTGTTCCAGATGTAGAAACATTTCTAGCTTCGAACAATCTCCCTAGAAAACCTCTTCTTCTACCGGACAATGCTCCATCACACCCAAATGAAGAGCAACTTAGAAGTGGTGACATAAAAGTCATGTTCCTCCCTCCTAATGTGACGTCATATGCCAGCCAATGGACCAAGGTGTGCTGGAAGCATTGAAGAGGAAATATCGGTGGAAACTCCTTTCATCCCCAATAGAGGAAATGGACAATGGCAACGACATGATAGAAAAGATAAAACGAATCAACATGAAAGACGTGGCATACTGGATAGCGCAGTCTTGGGAAGAAGTTGAAACAATGACAATAGAAAGTCTTGGAACATATTGTTGAGTGATGTTGAACATCAAGAGGTGTTACAAGAAGACAGGGAAAATATTGTGCCCTTACTGAATTGCATTCCTGGCTGTAAGGACTGAAGATGTAAGTAGTGTGCACAAGATCAGCTGTTTGAACTAACTGACTCTGATATTATTGATTTTGTGAATGCTAATGAAAATGAGGATGATGAAGCAGAAGAACGAGGAATTGCAAAACAAAAGGAGAAAACGATGACTCACAGTGACGGATTAAGTGCATTGGAAATGGCCTTAACCTACGTTGAGTAACAGCCGGAAGCAAGCGCAACGGAGGTGTTGATTTTTCGTCGATGCCGGAATCTCGCAGCAAGAAAACGTGGATCAGCAGGCATGCAGACATTGTTGACAAGTTTCTTTTTGTAAGACATTTGGAATGTTTTCGTTCAATACTGTATGTACTGTAAAATTGAATTGATAATTCAATAAATAGAGTACCGTAAAACATGTCATTGTTTTAGTACTAGAGTATAGCCTTGCTGTTTGTTTCAGTTATTCTGTATTATCCAACATTTTCGGTGATCCGACGTACTCCAGGTCCCGTTTAGGTCAGATAATCGAGACTCTACTGTATATTAGAAAAACACTTATAATGTCATTTGGTACATGTTTCAGCTGAATATATTGGCCTTATTCAGACACATGTTAAAAGAATGAATGGAAAAATATATGATGTAAAGCTGAAAAATAATTAAAATTGACAAAAATGTATCATATAATAATGTCCATCTTAATGAAATAAAAATGGCATATGTTTTTTGAAAAAGACTGATTTACATTTTTATTTCATCAAGATGGACATTATTATATGATACATTTTTCTCAATTTTAATTATTTTTCAGCTTTACTTTATATATTTTCCCATTCATTGTTTTAATACGTGGCTGAAGAAGGCCTAAATATTTGGCCAAAACATGTACCAAAGATTTTAAACGGGCGAGTTGGCCGTGCGGTTAGAGGCACGCGGCTGTGAGCTTGCATCCAAGAGATAGTGGGTTCGAATCCCACTGTCGGCAGCCCTGAAGATGGTTTCCCATTTTCACACCAGGCAAATGCTGGGGCTGTACCTTAATTAAGGCCACAACCGCTTCCTTCCAACTCCCGCAACTTTCTCATCCCATCATCGCCATAATACCTATCTGTGTCGGTGTGACGTAAACCTATTAGCAAAGCGAAAAGATTTTAACCATGCCTTTCCTAATATACAGTAGTTATATTGAATTGTATTGACTATGGTGAATTTTTTAAATTTTCTCCTTTTTCAAAGGAATTTTGTTTAATAATAATAATAATAATAATAATAATGTTACTTGCTTTACGTCCCACTAACTACTCTTTTACGGTTTTTGGAGATGACGAGGTGCCAGAATTTAGTCCCACAGGAGTTCTTTTACGTGCCAGTAAATCTACTGACACGAGGCTGACGTATTTGAGCCCCTTCAAATACCACCGGACTGAGCCAGGATCGAACCTGCCAAGTTGGGGTCAGAAGGCCAGCACATCAACCGTCTGAGCCACTCAACCCGGCAAAGGAATTTTGTGTATGGACTTCAGATCATATGGGCCGAGTTACAAAATTTGGAATTCATCGAAGCAAGATTTTTAAAAGGGCCTTACGGCTATCCAAATACATGCCATACAGACTAGTTTATGTAGACTTTCTTTCTAGCAGATCCCAAAACAGAACTGTTATTGTCAGTCACGGAGAACTATAAAGTAGTGTTAAGAGGAAAGGATATAGAAGAAAGAGGAAATATGGGGAGAGTTTTATGCAACAAATGCCATTATTGAACGGGAGTGGACTGAAGTAGGCTTTTACATCGCACCAACACAGATAGGTCTTATGGCGATGATGGGATAGGAAAGGGGAAGGAAGCGGCTGTGGCCTTAATCAAGGAGGTACAGCCCCAGCATTTGCATGATGTGAAAATGGTAAACCGTGGAAAACCATCTTCATGTAGCTGATAGCTACATGACTCAAAATGCGCAGCCACTTGCTTGGTAAGTAGACTTCTTGATGATGCTTGTTGTTTTAAGGGGCCTAACATCGAAGGTCATTAGCCCCAAGTAGACTTCAAACTGAGGCGTGTAGTAATGGGCCTTGCTGAACATGGCTACCACTTCAAGATCTGAAAAAGAAAGAGATACCATAAGCACCATGAATTATATGAAAAAGTGTGCAACTGATACCATTTATTAACTGTAAGCTAAGATGCAAATCTGTTAATGAAATACAGTACTCAGTGTTACATAACCTTGCACATTGCACACAATACTGTATATTGTTATTTGAATGTGCATGTGAACTGTGTGAAAGGCAATGTGATGGATATTGTGTTCTTCTGTGCACCAATATTAGAACAAGTTTGACAGAATTCTACAGTGAATTACTTAAACTTTCATGCATATTGTGTGCATTTTTCCTATTATAATAATACAGAAATACAAGGTCTTAAATATTAAATTTGAGGTTGATAAAACAATAGAACTAAGAAAATAGCTCATAAAGATTTAAATATTTTCTAAGTCTCTCTAACATGTTCTTGGGGTTACCATAGCAGCTTCCTACTTAGTGGCCTAGGTGCAATTTCTGGCGCTGTCACAAATATAGACCTGGTTTGAGAAATTCAGATGTTTCATTTTTAGGTACATAATGCTCTTAAAACTTTACCAGTAAGTTACAGTCACCGTCCTGTGCAGTGTTTGTGAAGTTGAATGGGTAACATATTCATCTTGAGGACTTTGAACATGGATTTTCATTCCTTTCCTTGAAATTTCATGCTCTGCAGTTACCTACACTGAAACAGGCCTGACCAAACAACATTCCTTGCTCATGTCAAGGCGAGAGGAGGTGGGAAAGGAAAAGAATAACAGTCTGGCCACATGATAGCAGCACAGTCGTCTTGTCAGCTAATATGTTTTCAAAGAGATTTCAAGAATTCGAAGGGTTTAAGATTAACTTTGATTTATTTATCAGACCTTTCTCAGACTGCAACTGGCTCAAGGACATATTTCTACAATCTTGAAAGGAGCATGATTTTTATCAAATACTTCCTTAACAGCAATATCCTTGATGCACAGGCAATCTGCTAAAGTTTGTTCAATGTTCATTTCCATCTATGTATGCAAGTGTTTTCTTTTTTTCTTGTTATGCAACTGACCAAGTCCTGGTGAGTTTAACAAACTTGATCATGCACAATTTCATATGATTGACTGTATTGAAAACCCTTGTTCGAAACATAGAACACATTGTACAGTCCAAAGTGTGTTCTTTCTTTCAAAGAATTGTTTGAGCAACTATACAGCATATCATTTTCCAGGAACATTTGTCTTCTACTTCCTTCTGGACAAGACATTGTCCAATTATCTCTCCATAGTGATATTTCTGCTATTAATTCAGCACTTGCTGCTGTAAAATTTGCTCCATACATCTTTGTTGCTTTAAATATTTTCGACTACTGAAAACATAGAAAAGTTACTGGGAATAACCCCTTCTAAAGGGGCCACTTTGTACACATTATCATAAAGTTTTATTAAGGGGTTGACAAGACAAGGCAAGAATAGCCTATTACTTTCCTGAAGTATTCCTCAAAATCAGGATCCTTAGCTGACACATTTGTTCTTCGAGTTTGCTTACCACAAATACGTATGAGATGGATTTCTTCACCCTTTGAAGCAACCATGTTACCTGCTGCAATAAAAATGCTTTTACACTTTTCATCAGTTTTCTTTCACTTTATATTCAACCTTCCTGTAACGGTGCCAATGTAAGACAATGCAGATGATAAATATTGTGTAGGATCTTGCAAGAACTTGCTTAGTTTCACAGTGTGGGCCAAAGAGTGAACAGCTGTTTCCAAACCAATTATGAATTCACCTCTTCTCAAAGCCGCACCTAAGGTAACAGATTTACTTAACATCTCACTTTCTGGATCTTCTTCTATTTGTTCAAGAAGCATTGCAGCATTTGATATTAGTTCCTGAAATACAATGAAAGCTATCATATATTTCTACTCAATGAGCAGGATGAAATGCTTCTTACTTGGTCTTGTTTGACTCATTGATATCAGGTTCAGCAGACATTATTTTCACAGAAGCAGAGACAAACATTGTAACTGATGAAATAATCCCTAACATATTCTTAATTTGACAAATATCATAGCTTTTTGTAATACCAGGTGCATGCATAAGTTGTTGCCGAATTTTGTAGTAAAGAAAACTCGTAATTTTCAAGGGAAATTCATTTTTTGTTTATTCAAAATATTGGCCATGGGCTTTTACACACTTCGCCCATCTTTCAGGTAAGTTATGAATACCATCCAGAAAAACTGCTTGTCTTTTGCAGCAAACCATTCGTTGAGCCATTTTCCAACTTTCTCGAAATTGCTGAAGTGTTGCTCTGTGAGCACGTGCCGCACTGATGCGAAGAGGTGATATGGCGCCAGGTTGAGGAAGTACGGCGGGTGTGGAAGTATGTTCCATCCAAGCAATTTCAAGGTGTCTTTCACTGGTTTTCCTGTGCGAGACGGCGCATTGTCGTGTAACAAAATCAACTTTGCCATGTCTTCTGGCCCATTCCAGTCATCTTTCGATCAATGCATGATTTAAATTAATCATTTGTTGGCAATAGCATTGAGTTTGAGTGGGGTCATCATCCAGTAATGCCTGCAATTGCTCGTCTTTGCACTTTTTTGGTCCACCAGAGTGCACTGTCTTTCATATTGGAATCTCCAGTTTAAATTGTCGAAACCATGTCTCACATGTTCTAATAGATGAAGCATGTTCACCATATGTTTCTATCAGAAAATGATGACTTTCCACAGCCTTTTTCTTTTGATTAAATAAGAAAAGCAATGCGTGCCACAAATGTTCTTTTTCAGGCATAAATGTCGACATGATCACGTAATGATACAACACAATACCAATATAAATGGTCCGTTATTGGAGATTATAAATTTTCCAGCTAACTCATTCTTGGTTGCCAGCGTTTCGCCCTCGTGTGCTAGGGTGGGCTCATCAGTTGGTACCTAGCACACCTACCAATACGCTGGCTAGTGCATACTGTGGAGGCCACTGCGTAGGCTAACTGGAGCCACCGGCAGTGCCAATGCACTAAGAGACTTTGTCTCATCACTAAAAATTGATGCCTGCTTGGCCATCAGATGATATAGATGTTGATTCCCATAGGGAATCTGAAATATTTGTCCTGAATGAGTAAATTTATAATACCAATATAAACGGTCCGTTATTGGAACATTATAAATTTTCCAGCTAACTTATTCTTGGTTGCCAGCGTTTCGCCCTTGTGTGCTAGGGTGGGCTCATCAGTTGGTACCTAGCACACCTACCAATACGCTGGCTAGTGCATACCGTGGAGGCCACTGCGTAGGCTAACTGGAGCCACCGGCAGTGCCAATGCACTAAGAGACTTTGTCTCATTATCAAAAATTGATGCCTGCTTGGCCATCAGATGATATAGATGTTGATTCCCATAGGGAATCTGAAATATTTGTCCTGAATGAGTAAATTTATAATACCAATATAAATGGTCCGTTATTGGACATTATAAATTTTCCAGCTAACTCATTCTTGGTTGCCAGCGTTTCGCCCTCGTGTGCTAGGGTGGGCTCATCAGTTGGTACCTAGCACACCTACCAATACGCTGGCTAGTGCATACCGTGGAGGCCACTGTGTAGGCTAACTGGAGCCACCGGCAGTGCCAATGCACTAAGAGACTTTGTCTTATTTTCAAAAATTGATGCCTGCTTGGTCATCAGATGATATAGATGTTGATTCCCATAGGGAATCTGAAATATTTGTCCTGAATGAGTAAATTTATAATAACAATATAAATGGTCCGTTATTGGACATTATAAATTTTCCAGCTAACTTATTCTTGGTTGCCAGCGTTTCGCCCTCGTGTGCTACGGTGAGCTCATCAGTTGGTACCTAGCACACCTACCAATACGCTGGCTAGTGCATACCGTGCAGGCCACTGCGTAGGCTAACTGGAGCCACCGGCAGTGCCAATGCACTAAGAGACTTTGTCTCATTATCAAAAATTGATGCCTGCTTGGCCATCAGATGATATAGATGTTGATTCCCATAGGGAATTTGAAATATTTGTCCTGAATGAGTAAATTTATAATACCAATATAAATGGTCCGTTATTGGACATTATAAATTTTCCAGCTAACTTATTCTTGGTTGCCAGCGTTTCGCCCTCGTGTGCTACGGTGAGCTCATCAGTTGGTACCTAGCACACCTACCAATACGCTGGCTAGTGCATACCGTGCAGGCCACTGCGTAGGCTAACTGGAGCCACCGGCAGTGCCAATGCACTAAGAGACTTTGTCTCATTATCAAAAATTGATGCCTGCTTGGCCATCAGATGATATAGATGTTGATTCCCATAGGGAATCTGAAATATTTGTCCTGAATGAGTAAATTTATAATAACAATATAAATGGTCCATTATTGGACATTATAAATTTTCCAGCTAACTTATTCTTGGTTGCCAGCGTTTCGCCCTCGTGTGCTACGGTGAGCTCATCAGTTGGTACCTAGCACACCTACCAATACGCTGGCTAGTGCATACCGTGCAGGCCACTGCGTAGGCTAACTGGAGCCACCGGCAGTGCCAATGCACTAAGAGACTTTGTCTCATTATCAAAAATTGATGCCTGCTTGGCCATCAGATGATATAGATGTTGATTCCCATAGGGAATTTGAAATATTTATCCTGAATGAGTAAATTTATAATACCAATATAAATGGTCCGTTATTGGACATTATAAATTTTCCAGCTAACTTATTCTTGGTTGCCAGCGTTTCGCCCTCGTGTGCTACGGTGAGCTCATCAGTTGGTACCTAGCACACCTACCAATACGCTGGCTAGTGCATACCGTGCAGGCCACTGCGTAGGCTAACTGGAGCCATCGGCAGTGCCAATGCACTAAGAGACTTTGTCTCATTATCAAAAATTGATGCCTGCTTGGCCATCAGATGATATAGATGTTGATTCCCATAGGGAATTTGAAATATTTGTCCTGAATGAGTAAATTTATAATACCAATATAAATGGTCCGTTATTGGACATTATAAATTTTCCAGCTAACTTATTCTTGGTTGCCAGCATTTCGCCCTCGTGTGCTACGGTGAGCTCATCAGTTGGTACCTAGCACACCTACCAATACGCTGGCTAGTGCATACCGTGCAGGCCACTGCGTAGGCTAACTGGAGCCACCGGCAGTGCCAATGCACTAAGAGACTTTGTCTCATTATCAAAAATTGATGCCTGCTTGGCCATCAGATGATATAGATGTTGATTCCCATAGGGAATTTGAAATATTTGTCCTGAATGAGTAAATTTATAATACCAATATAAATGGTCCGTTATTGGACATTATAAATTTTCCAGCTAACTTATTCTTGGTTGCCAGCGTTTCGCCCTCGTGTGCTACGGTGAGCTCATCAGTTGGTACCTAGCACACCTACCAATACGCTGGCTAGTGCATACCGTGGAGGCCACTGCGTAGGCTAACTGGAGCCACCGGCAGTGCCAATGCACTAAGAGACTTTGTCTCATTATCAAAAATTGATGCCTGCTTGGCCATCAGATGATATAGATGTTGATTCCCATAGGGAATTTGAAATATTTGTCCTGAATGAGTAAATTTATAATACCAATATAAATGGTCCGTTATTGGACATTATAAATTTTCCAGCTAACTTATTCTTGGTTGCCAGCGTTTCGCCCTCGTGTGCTATGGTGAGCTCATCAGTTGGTACCTAGCACACCTACCAATACGCTGGCTAGTGCATACCGTGCAGGCCACTGCGTAGGCTAACTGGAGCCACCGGCAGTGCCAATGCACTAAGAGACTTTGTCTCATTATCAAAAATTGATGCCTGCTTGGCCATCAGATGATATAGATGTTGATTCCCATAGGGAATTTGAAATATTTGTCCTGAATGAGTAAATTTATAATACCAATATAAATGGTCCGTTATTGGACATTATAAATTTTCCAGCTAACTTATTCTTGGTTGCCAGCATTTCGCCCTCGTGTGCTAGGGTGGGCTCATCAGTTGGTACCTAGCACACCTACCAATACGCTGGCTAGTGCATACCGTGGAGGCCACTGCGTAGGCTAACTGGAGCCACCGGCAGTGCCAATGCACTAAGAGACTTTGTCTCATTATCAAAAATTGATGCCTGCTTGGCCATCAGATGATATAGATGTTGATTCCCATAGGGAATTATAAATTTACTCATTCAGGACAAATATTTCAGATTCCCTATGGGAATCAACATCTATATCATGATACAACACAGACGCTAGTGTTTGGTGGACTCAACTTATGTGTGTTGGTAGGTTAATGTCATTGCAAGACATCAGCTTCATGTTATTAAGTCTTTGTAAGGTTAATATCAGACAAACAAGCTGACGTATGTGTCAAATTCACAAGCTGCATACTGTTCGCTAGCGCCATCTCTTAGTTAAACCGGAAAAGACTTAGGCCTAATGCATACACCTGGTACACAAGTTCAGTTGGTGGCTGAAGCATGTGTGTGTAAAATCAGTGCTTGGGTTCCAACATTAAAACCCCCAAGCCTGAAAATATTGAAAGTTAATCAAACTTTTAAACTTCTAAATGTAACTAGTGGTGGAGGGAGGGTGGGGAGGATGTCTAAAGCCCCACTTAGCCCCTCCCTGGATCTTATTTGACTGTTCATCATTATTAAGACTTTGTTCCAAAACCTTTCAATGGCAGATACTCTACCAACATTGCAAAATACCATAGTTGTAATTAGACAGAGCATCACACTGTGTCACATGCTTTTAACTTAATGTATTTTTTTGTGTTTTGGAATGATATTTGTTCAATAAGTAGCTGAAGATGCCCCTGAGAAAGGGACAAAATATGTTCCACTATATTTTAATTGTATTTTAATAGGTAAATGCATAGGATTATGATTATTATGATTAATACAACTTCGCCGATGAGGAGACTGCTACAAGGACAAAGTATGTCGACTACACAGTATTTTGTCTTCTAAGTTATTTAAAGATAAAAATTTCATTGTTCCGTTTTGAACGGCTGACGATGACCTGGACTAGGGTCGAAACCGGTCCCATTTCTAATCACTATTAAATAAGAATGTAATCACTACATTCCTTTCTTTTATGTATTGGATAGGTTGAACCTCTTTTTCAATTATTTAATTTTTAACGTTCTAAGTTATTGGTGAGTTTGCTAGTGTGCCAGGCAGAAATAACCATCACAGGACTCAGGAATAAATTTGGAATGTGGCATAATGTATGGGTCTTCAAATGTTATATAGATGATTGCGGAGTACGGTTACTGAACCTCATATTGTGGTGATAGCGATGTCGTGAAGTCGTGTCTAGTTGAGACCGAGAGAATCTCACAGCTGTACAAGAAATTTAGGGATTGTGCCTCGAGCTCTGATCATGAGTGCATGGATGGAGAATTGTCTAGGTGATATCTGTCTTTATAGTAGTTCACAGTTGGCTGGTAAATAGATTTCTTCTCGGCATCCACCTCTTCGGCCTGGCCAACATGCTACTCGAAGAGTATTGTGGGATCTAAAAATAGTCCTTGCTTCCTATCTGGTTGAAAGGCTATCGTGTCAATACGCCTGTTACTCCCACCGGTAGCTAGACCAGAAACCACTTCGTGCAGTGTGAAACCGTGATCCCTCAGCGAGGCCGCGATCGTGTGTTGTATTGTACGATGGCAGGAATTTCTCAATACCTCCCCATGAGGACAGGTACCCAGGACAAGGGCAAGAGTTTTTTCGTGCTCTCTGTGGCAATGCCGATAGAGGGTGTTGTCCTGGGACCTTCCCAGCACGGAGTGAATGGCGCACACACTCGCTGTCATCTTAATGGCCGTTCTCCATCCCGCACAGGATAAGACTCGGTGATCTCTTATCCGTTTGTTTCCTGGCGTGTATTCCTGGAAGAGCCCAATGCCCTTTCCTTTGTGCGGCAGCTTCATCCACGACTGAACTTCTCTGTCTCATAGTATCTTTCCGACCTTCCTTACATTGGGAAGATGGCTGCTTTTGACATAACTTGATCATTCATTTCTATGCCTAGATCTTGCAAACAAATTATACGTTCTTGCTTAAGTTCCTAGTTGGATTAATGTACTTGCATATTGCTTAGTCGAGCAGCTCATCTCCTTGCTCTCAAGTCGTCCCAGCCTGAAGTTTGCAACATCTGAATTCCATGTAAGGACTCTGATGGTGATCATCAAGCTGCTCGCAGGATATTGATGAGGAAATTCTGGTTAAATCTGTAACAAAAGAATACTAATATTAAAATCATATTGACTTTCTTCATTGTGAGTAGAGTCTACAAATATTTTTGAGGGTGGATGGTTTGTCTATGATGAGATTTCTCCTACTTTTTAAAAATGGTATTCTCTGTGAGGGTTAAATAGGGTTACTTCATTAGTCATTAGTCCAGGTTTGATTCCCAGCACTACATACATTTAAAATTAGTTTGAGGGTATGGAATTAACACACTTGGGAATAATGACTCTCAGTCACCCTAGAAGTGGCTTTCAAGGTTCCACTCTTCAATTCCAGGTGAATACTGGGGTATTGTCAAATATATGATTTGTAACCACAGTCCCCTCCTTCCTAATTGCTGTTAAGAAACTACAAACCAAAAACAAGTAAATTTTAATTAGCTACACAACGCTTTATTGTGAATAGAAAGGGAACAAGAGGAATGATAAAATGGTTAATGGAGATATAATGCAATTAAATTTGATGTAGTGTTGTCAGATATCTGAAATTTCATAATTCTTCTGATTGTTAAAAATATACCAGAAAATACAAAGTAGATGCAAGGGACAAGGCAGAAACATTATACAAAAAAAAAAAAAAAAAAAAAAACAAAACTGGAATTTCAATTAATAAGTATACAAACCTGTTGAGTAAGTAGAAAGGAAGCAAGAGGAATGATGGCTAATGGACATAGAAATAGTTGGAGTAACGTTGCCAAAATCTTTTGACATTTTGTAAGACCTTCTGATTTTCCTAAATCTTCCAGAAAATACAAAATAGATACAAGGGACTAGGAAGAAACATGGCATGCAGTGGCTGATTACTGATACAAGTTGTCCACAGCAGAAAATGGCAGTATGTTGTCCATATCATCCATAACTCATCTGGACCATGCCTGCTACTGAACCTGTAGGGACAGATGAAAGAAAATGCAGAAGAGGTGGAATATTGCATTTCTTTAACTATTTTGACATTTTAGACCATTTTAAAAAACTATTTTAACATGTATTTTTAAAATGTTTTCACAAGAAAAATCTGTTTCACTTCGTATGAAAGTTGTTATTTTTGTCTTCTTCCACACCCTCTATCAAACTCCCTGTTGGGTGAAACAATGGACCAGTGACCACCACTTCTGTCTCTTCTTCCACCACTCTTTTCTGAACACTCTGGATCAGTTCACTCTCTTTCTCTCCACTGCTTCCTCTACTTGGGTTATCCACCTTTTCAATCAATCAATCAGCATTTAGGGATGGCCCTGTGGGTAGGGGCAGTAGAATAACACCCACAGTATCTCCTAACTGTTGTAAGAGTGGACTAAAGGGGCCTCAGGAGCTCTCAACTTGGAAGGGTGGGTGGGTTGGTGAACACAGGGCCCTTAGCTGAATCCTGGAATTGCTTCCACTTACTTGTGTCAGGCTCCTCACTTTCATCTATCCTATCCGACCTCCCTTGGTCAACCCTTGTTCTTTTCTGACCCCGACAGTATTACAGCACTTAAGGCCTAGGGAGTCTTTCATTTTCACGCCCTTCATGGCCCTTGCCTTTCATCATCATTGGTTTGCCCTTCCAGCGAGCCGGGTAGGGTGTTTGAAAACGAGCGTCTTCCAAAGTTGCCTATTTAAAAACATTTCGTTGTCCAAGACAGATTCCCAGTTCCATCCTCTTCTCTCCACATCTTCCCTCAGTTGGTCCATCCATCTTCTTCTTGGTCTTCCTGCTGGTCTTCTACCTGTTATTCTCTTTTCCAAATAAGCACATGGTAACCTTGTGCTATTCATTCGTTTAACATGCCCAAATAATTTAAGTCTAGATGACCTAAGACTTTCCTCCATCGATTCATTTAGACCTAGGTTAGATCGGATCTCATCATTTTTCACATGATCAAGTCGGGTCTTTTGGAGGGCAGTTCTAAGAAATTTCATTTCACAGGCTTGAATCCTACTACAATCCTTTGATGTTAGTGTGTAGGTTTCCAGAGAATATGCAAGGATGGGAATGAGATATGACTTTTACAGGATCATTTTTGTTCTTTGTGGGACCTTCTCATCCCATAGTAGGTGTCTAACGATACTGTAAAAGTTAGAGCCTTTGGTTACTCTGTTTGTTATTTCTATCTCAGCTCTGTTGTTACTAGCCATGATGCTTCCTAAATAACTGAAATGGCGTACTACTTCAACTTGGTGGTCCTGTATTTTTATGTTGCATTCTGTATTATGTCTACTGATTTTCAATGATACTGTTTTGATGGGTTCAGTTTCATTCCATAATCATCAAACTTCTTATACCATGCATTCAGATTATTTTGCACTCCCTTCTCTGTTTCATCCCATATTGCCACATCGTCTGCAAACACCAGAGCCTGAAGATCTTAATTACCTTTTCCTTTTAGTTCCTTCAAAATGGTATCCATAACTGCTATGAATAGAAGAGGTGATAAGGCACTTCCCTGTTGTACTCCTTTGGTTGTACTGAACCATTCAGAGTGACCATCTCCAATTCTGACACAGCTTTTACAATTAGTATATAGCATTTGGATCTTCCTAATAAGGTACTCCGGTACACCAAGTTTTCTAAGACTTTTCCAAATAGTTGATCTAGAAACATTATCATACGCCTTTTCAAGGTCCATAAACACAAGAATTAGATCTTTTTCTCTTTCTCAGTGTTTCTCTGCCAACATCCTCAAAGCAAATATCAGATCTGTTGTGCTTCTTCCAGTCCTAAAGCCATGTTGTTCCTCTTCTAAGATAGGCTCTAGTATATCCCTTACTCTGGCTTCAATGATCTTCTCCATAATTTTAAGGCCGTGTGATAAGAGGGTAATGCCTCTGTAATTTTCACTTTTCCTTCTACTCCCTTTCTTAAAGATAGGAACTATTACCCCTTTTGTCCAATCTTCAGGTATTTCATTATCCTTCCATATTGTTCTGTGAACTCTATACAGCCACTGTATTCCTGGCGGACCAGCAGCTTTAATCATGTCAGCTGTAATTTCATCAGCTCCTGCTGACTTACCACTTCTCATCCTATGGAGAGCTTGCTCTACTTCTGTCTATGTAATTGGGATATCTTCCTCTATGTTTTCTGTCCTACATCCTCAACAGAGATCTCTTTAGGGCCATTTAGGAGCTTGTCAAAATACTGCCCCATTGTATCCGTGATATCTTTCATATTGCGAACTATATTCCCATCTGCTGTCTCCAGAGCTGTAATTGCTTCTTTATCTGATCTCTTACTTTTTACTATTCCATATATCATTTTCATTTTCCCTTTACTGTTTTCTTCCAGTTTAGTTGTAAATTCTTTCCAACTTTTCTCTTTTTCTTCCCGTGCAATTCTATTGACTTCCAACTTTCTGTATCTACCGTATATTCCTTTGCCATCTCTTCCAATTTATTGTTGTCTATTTGGTCGCTGTTGATTCTTCTGTCAGACTTAGCCACATCAAGAAGTTTTTTTGGCATTATTCCTTTTCATTATGGCTTCTTTCACTTTATCATTCCACCAAGATGTTCTTTTCTCTCTCACTCTTCTGCTTGTTCTTCCACATATTTGATCTGCACTACCAACCAGACTTGCCTTAAAATCATTCTATTCTTCATTACCTTTCTTTGTGTCTGTTATTGGTATTTTAGCTCTGATTTCCTCTTGAAACTGCTGTTTGACTTCCACATCTTTCAATTTCCAGTCTTTAATTCGTGGTTGTTTCTTCTTGTTTACTTTAATAATAGGTTTGGTGACTTTTAGGTCTGCAATGAGGTGCCTATGGTCACTATCAAGGCTCTCACTAGGTATCACTTTTACATCATGCACCTTTTCTCCACTTGACCTATCTGTGATGATAAGGTCTATCACTGATCTACGAGGATGGTTTGAAAAGTTCTCGGAATCACCGCTAGATATCAGTGCTAGAGCAACGAGGTTCCTGCGCAATAATCACGCATCCTTTGTGAGTGAACACGTGGCGCATCAGTGCTCTAGCTGCAGAAGTGTGGTAGTGACGACTCTTTGTTGTTGTTCCCGCGTAGTGATTTGTGACAATGGGAAAAAACTGAGATTCGAGCAGTGATTAAATACTTTGTAAAGAAAGGTATGAAAGCAACAGAAATTCATGCCGACTTTCAGAACACACTGGGGGACTCTGCTCCTTCATTTGCAACTGTTGCCAAGTGGACCAGCGAGTCGGGAGAGCTTGGATGATGATCCGCGTAGTGGACGGCCAAAAGTGTTACGACCCCAGAATTTATCGCAAAAGTGCATAAAATGGTCATGGAGGATCGTCGACTGAAAGTGCGGGAGATTGCTGAAGCTGTAGGGATGTCTTCTGAACTGGTATATTATATTTTAACCGAAGAATTGGGTATGAAAAAATTATCCGCAAGATGGGTGCCGCTGGACCAAAAGCATTAGTCTACAGGGAGACTATGTTGAAAAATAAAAGCAGTTCCACCGAGGTAAGATACTTAATTCTAGTACATTCCGTATCTCATTATCTTGTGGCTATCCCGTTTCTGAAACCACGAGTTTTTCACCAGAAGTTGGTTTCGTGTACATAGATCAAGCAGAAGTTCACCCTCCTCATTTCTATTACCAAATCCATATGGACCAATAATGCCTTCATAACCTGACCTATCAGTTCCTACCTGGGCATTAAAATCCCCAATTATCATTATGTTCTCTTCATCAATTATGTCCTCTAGTTTTTCTAGGAAGCTTGCTTTTTGGTCATTGCTACAACCCTGCTGGCGAGCATAAACTTGGATTACAGCTTGAGTTTCTCCATTTAGGCATATTTTAGCTTTGATTAATCTCTCATTGATGAAGAAGACATCTGTTACACTATCAATGTCTTTATGGAGTATAAAACGAACTCCATTCCTCGCCACTGCAGGATTACCACTCCAGTATAATTTATATCCGTCCTCTAACATTCTTGTGTTGCAACCTTTCCATTTGGTTTCACTTAGCCCTAGGATGTGAATATGTCTACGGTTCATTAAATCCGTGATTTCGTTGCATTTTCCTGTTAGAGTCATAACGTTTAAGGTTCCAATCCAAAGCTTGTTTCTATGATCGGTTCTTCTCGTGCATCTTTAATGAACATTGGACATGACGTCATCATTAGTTCCAAGAGTACTTGAAGTATTGTCGACATTCAGAATATGTTTCTTTCCAAGGCTCGTTTTCGTTTTGAAAGCAACTGCATTGTACTCCTGTACTGACTTGCTAGGCCTAACGTACTAGAGGATTTTCTTTGAGCCTTTGGCAGTCCCCTGCCTCACGGCAAGGCAGCAGCTGATGAATTTATGTGTTATTTCCCACACAAAGGTCTCATCTTATCCAACCTTCTAAGGGAAAACTCGTGTGCTCGCAGCTATTGGTTTTCCTTAGTTTGCCTGGTTTGGTATCGGCCGCCAGACCCTCGGCCAGACAGTCGCAGGTAGTACCGTCTACTGTCACATACGATAGCAGAATATATTCTGACCTGACAATAGCCCTTGTCTTTCTTTGGCCGATACCTTGATTTTTCGAAGTGTCAGATCCCTTCCATATTTTGTCTTTGATTAGTGTTAACAGAGGATGGTTGCCTAGTTGTACTTCCTCTTTAAACAATAATCACCACAACCACCATCACCCAGCTAGTATATTCTCTATCAGTTGTTTACCTACCTTTTTCTTAAATGTTTTTAAAGAACTTGGACATTTATTTTACATTTCCCTCAATAAATTATTCCAGTCCGTTATTTGTCATCCTATAAATGATATTTCCTCCAATTTGTCCTCTTGAATTCCAACTTTATCTTCATATTGAGATGTTTTCTTCATTTAAAAGCTTCATTCAAGCTTAATCATTTACTAATGTCATTCCACGCCAACTCTCTACTGACAGCTCAGAATGTACTGCTTATGATATAGTCGAACACCTCATCTCCTTACTCCTAAGTCTTCATAGCTCAAAGTTTGCAACGTTGTCGTAACACTACTCTTTTGTCAGAAATCACCAAAGCATAAGGGATATAGTATGGAATGGAAAGTTCCCACAACTTGCCATCTTTGTGCTTTGTACATGTATTTACTTAAAGTAGTACAAAATGTAAATAAGGATCACACATAGAGAGTCATAGTAAAGTTATAGATTTGTATTATTTGATTTATACTATGTAAGTTATATATTTTTACTTCCAGCATGATGATGCATCACCACACTACCATCACAACGTGAGGCCTTCTTTTGATGACATACTACCAGGACGTTGGATAGGACGAGGAGGTGCTGTTGAATGCTCTCCACATTCCCCTCGCTTAACAGTAAACACCCTTTGGCTTCTACCTGCATGGGGAACCTCGAGACCGGGTGAGTTGGCCATGCGGTTAGGGGCGCGCAGCTGCGAGCTTGCATCTTGGAGATGGTGGGTTTCAACCCAACTGTCGACAGCCCTGAAGATGGTTTTCCGTGGTTTCCCATTTCTACAGCAGGCAAATGCTGGGCTGTACCTTAATTAAGGCAATGGCCACTTCCTTTGCACTCCTAGGCCTTTCCTATCCCATCGTCACCATAAGACCTATCTGTGTCGGTGCGACGTAAAACAAATTGTAAAAAAAGCAAAAGAAAAGAAGGGAACTCGAAGGATGTGGTGTACTGATGAAAATCAGCTCCATTGCTTGCACCATGGGAAGAAATTGAGATGACATGCAGGGCAATCCCTGTGAACACTTCAGCCAATGTTGTTCACGCAGTGCTTCACCAAAAGCAGAAGTGTCTGGATGCTGCAAATGGTGGATATTTCTGCTTCCTACCATCATCAGAAAGTTGACCATCAACACTCAGTGAGGGGCCATCTTGACAGGTCTTCAGTCTTGATGATGTGGGAACTGTAGGATAAGAAGACAGCTGAATAAACATAAGAAAAAGGAAGGGGCGATCCCCTGAGACGAGGTCTCGAGATTTCTCGAGATTTCTTGAGACTAGCGCAAGCACCGTTTCTTGCAAGAAATTTTGGCAGATCTCGAGAGCACTGTCCTCACATTGTGTGGCGAGCAGCATGTCGTAGGCCTACAGGTAGATGGAGCTGAATGTTGTTTGTGTTGAATAGGCGAATAGCCAACCATGGGCCTTCCCTATTCCGTAAATATGTGTCATCAAGCAACTAGGGCGTTCATTTCTTTCATTTCTACCAAGGTCTATTTTGACGCAGTACAACATAATTATAAAGGATACCTACGCATTCTGACATTTTATGCAGTGGTAAGTACATGAATGAGTACGCTAAGTACAGAAACTGACGGCTTCTGTAGGTGTACACCGTTATCACTTGTAGTTTATCAGTGCTTGTGTTTACCAACATTATGGCGACGAAAGAAATAAATCCTTTCAATGTTATAGAGTATTCGAGCAATAATTAGGTATGATGTCCAAAACGCAACATAAGTCATGGAGATGGGATTATTTTGAAGAGATGCCACATAGCACAGCCTACTGCGTTGTTTGTTCAAAAGAAGAAAAATACTTCTGGGATGATCCGGCGCTTAGAAACACATAATATCACTGAAGGGGAATTTTCACAGAGAACACCTCCGGCCCAACTTGCATTACAAGAAACTATCCTATTGACAGCAATATTGTGAGGTATCCTATAGTTTTACATTCTATATACAGTTATTCACTAATTATACAGGGTTATTCAGCTAAACATGTCCACCTCAAATAACTCGTGATCTGACACTGTGTTTTCACTTTCGTTAATGGTATTAAGGGGCTCATGGTTGAACATGCAGTCCTTTTCTAGAATTTTGACAAAATTTATCGGCACACACATTTCCACATGAGAACGTTTGCTGATGGTATACTGTACTATCAAGCCTACACTTCTACTGTAGTTACTGGGAAGTTGCACGGATCGTAGCACAGGAGAATCGGTCTCGAGATTCTTGCGAGTCTCGAGATCCTTGCTTTAGTCATCATATGATGATTTTTATTTACTCAACATGATAAGATAATTTTAACCCGTTTGCCTTCTTTCTGCCAACTATTTTTAGCTCCAGAGTTTTTCATAAAAAACAGAATTCAGCCTCAACTGTGGCATTTTGTCATAACATTCTTATCTACTGAAGTCTTGGGTTCGATATTCCGATCCCCAAATGATGAATATGTTCAAATTTTTTACGAAGAGTATCCATCTCAGTGTCAGACATGTGTTATTTTTTTAATTAATATGACACAAAATTCTTTTCTTTTTAGACAAAAATTTTAAATTGTTTAAAGTAATTTTAGCATTTGTTGTATATATTATGTGTCAATATCTTTATTTTGTATAAAAACTATTCCACAGTCTCAATACTTTTTAAGTAATCAACAGTTCAATTTTTATAAGTGATAATGTCCTCAAACCAATTTTTGACCGAGCTTGATAGCTGCAGTCGCTTAAGTGCGGCCAGTATCCAATATTCGGGAGATCGTGGGTTCGAACCCCACTGTCGGCAGCCCTGAAGATGGTTTCCGTGGTTTCCAATTTTCACACCAGGCAAATGCTGGGGCTGTACCTTAATTAAGGCCATGGCCGCTTCCTTCCCACTCCTAGCCCTTTCCTCCTCATCGTCGCCATAAGACCTATCCGTGTCGGTGCGACGTAAAGAAAAAAAAAAAATTGTTTTAAGATTAAATAAGGCTGATGATGCCCAATAAAGGAAGGGCAAAACATGTCCCTTTAAATCTAGTAATTTCTATGTTCATTTAACCACATAACTGTGGAATCAATTGTATTGAATAGGTGGGGTAATAAAATACTCCTTTTGTAAACTTATTGAGATAGCTGTTTTCAATATGGACCAAAGATGGTTTGTAATACTTTTCACTGTGAAAGAGGACACTTTTCTCATTGTCCAGGGAGCTTCAATAGATGACTTTGAAAGCTGCTATAATTTAAAATCCCTTTTGACTTTATTCTTCATTTACTCAAAATGTGTCAGTCACCTCTTTTACTGAGCCCTCCAATTAAAGCAGTATGAAATTAAAATAAGGATCACATTCTCCAATATGTACACAATGATAAATATAGTTAAGTTATATGCAGGGTGGGAAAAATAAAACTGCCCTGGAATTTTTTTTTTTTGCTATTGGCTTTACGTCACACCGACACAGATATGTCTTATGGCGACAATGGGATAGGTAAGGGCTAGGAATTGGAAGGAAGCGGCCGTGGCCTTAAATATGGTACAGCCCCAGCATTTACCTAGTGTGAAAATGGGAAACCACGGAAAACCATCTTCAGGGCTGCCGACAGTGGGGTTCGAACCCACGATCTCCCGAATACTGGATACTGGCCACACTTAGGCAACTACAGCTATCGAGTTCGGTAAAGGAAAATATTTACAAGAGGATTGATGCAGGATTGACACTTGTTAATGAACATCACAGAAGATGCTGGAAATGATCTCATTTTAAGAAATTAAAACAGAGGATCCAAAAGTCCTGACTCCACTTCACTCAGAAACCATCGGCAGAACTCATCATGCGAAGGTTCATGTGGACGCTTTAACCATGCACAATAGTCAGTTTGTAAGGATACAGATGCAGGTTCTTTTTAATAATGTTTCAACACGAAGATCTCTTAAAGATAAGTGGCATTGAGATGTCGTTGGACTTCGTTCCAAGCTTTCCTTCACTCCAGCAATATTTTCTGATGTTCGAACTCTTTCCGGACATTTGCGGTTTTTATTCACTACAGAGCCTGTTTCACGCCATTCCACCACTAAGTTTTGCATTTTGGACTTTGCTGGAGGTTTTGCCAAAACTCTTCCAGTCTTAAACTCTTGCGCAAACAGTTCCGCACAGGTTTTCCATGCATCGTGCTTTGCATGACACTCAACAATGAATGTGCGCTATTTTATTGTGAGCACCATTTTGTGTTGCATTCAACTGGTCACTAAACACGTGTGATCTTCTCACTCACACGTAATAACACAGCAATATACTAAGGACAGAGCACGTGGGAGACATGCAGACACGTGGCAGCAACCGTTCATGCACTGAAATCATGGTTTTCAGCATTTTATGGGATGGGAAGTTCTCCTATTCATTAACAATGGTCAGTTCTGTGTCAGTCTTATAGTTATTTTCCGTGCCAGCTTTATTTGTATTACTTAATTTATACTACGTAAGTTATATATTCAAAAAGGTTTTATGAATTACTTCCTTCCAGGAGATTCTATCATGTGATGTTGTCCATGCACTTACCCATTGACTTTAAGAGTTGTATCATGTAAATTGCAAGGTAGACCTGGTAAAAAATATGTCTGATAACCTGTGCAAATTATGGAACATTTTGAATATACAGTGCAATCATATATTGTAACAAAATGTAATATTGTACATCTGTCAGTTCCCTTGTTCATATACCTTTTATACTTACCAACCAACATTACCTAGGTGACTACATTTCTCCATGGCTTTTATCGGTATGTGTACCACTTTGGTGATGATTAGAGACAAAATGTGACTTCAGACTGGAATGGTTTCATCTGCATTTTCATTCTGCACCATAGAAACTCAGCTCTCCGAAGATTGTAGAATACAGTGCTGTCTTGGACTTGTACTGGGAACTGTATCCATTGCAATTTCCACAAGCCTCTGAAACTGAGGAAGCAAATAATGGTTTTGAGTCGGTAAGTTACCTAAAATGGTGGAAGTTCAAAGGTTTTACAAATTAATAATAATTTTAAAGTAAAAACAGCATCATTATCTAGATTCTCTCTGATATTTTAATAATTCTGCAGGGTAGAACGGAGGTCAGGAAAATCTTTGATAGGAATTTTTATAATTTTTTTAAGAAGTTTAAGAGGTAACCATGAAGACTATAGTCTGTGTCAAATGGGAAGCATTTTGACCTTGAGAGGCTACTGAAAATTGTACAACCAAGCGGTTGCTAAGTCATTGCAAAATGCAATTCAGTCATTCCATTACTGCTTGAGTACTGCTTTTGACTGAAGTTACCTCTTTTGAGTACTTAGCAGTTGTTAATGGGTAAAAACACATGCTTAGTGATAGCCTTCTATACAACACACCCAGTATTACCAATGCACATCAATGTCACACTTCTTCTTCTTCAACATGAGTGTCATGTCCATAAGTGGAGGTTGGCAATCATGTTGGCTGCATCATCCTATTGATGACTGATATGAAGAGAGTTGTTGAAGAAGGGCTGAACCACTGGGATAGTTTTACCAACCATGAGATCCTTCTGCTTCCACATATCTTTCCCTGCAGGATGAGATGGAGCAGTTCATACTTCTAAGAGTGTTGCATCACATGACCGAAGTAGACAGATTTCTGACCTCTTGATGATGTCCATAATCTTCCCCTCCTTTCTCATGCTGGTTAAAACATCTTTGTTTTATATCTGACCTACCAGGATGATACTGAGCATATCACAATAGCACCACATCTCGAATGCCTCAAGTATTTTCAGAGAAGCCTCTGTCAGTGTCCATGATTCTATTTTGTAAGGAAGGACCGAAAAAACAGCAACGGAGAAGATATATTCTGAGGTCTAGGCAGAGGTTGCAAAATTTGAGGATTTTCTGGAGCTTGAAGAAAGTGGTTCTCGCCTTCTCAGTGCAGCACATAACTTCCAAGGAGTGGTCCCAAATCTCACTGAGTGAAGACCCATCTTTGCAACTCTCTGGAAAGCAATTCCTGCCTCCGACTTATCTTGATCTGCCACTAGCTGCTAAGCCATGATCATGTATTTTGTCTTGTTGGCATTCAGCCTTAACCAAACCCCTCATGTGGTGTCACAATGCAATCCAGTAGACCTTCCTGTCTATCTGCAATCAACATGCTGCCATTTGGGTACTGAATGTTGCTGATCAGCACTCTGTTGTAATTGGAGTCTCTGATATCATCGAGGGATGTTCGGCTATTCAAATGCCATAGTATACTCATTGTCTTTTCATTTCAACCTCCCCTGTCATGCGACCCTTGACTCTGACATTGGCTCTCTGTTACCAGTAGAGAATTTTCAAAGTCAGTGAAGCAGAGAAAAACATTGTAGTTTACATTGTGGGAGTACTGCACCAAGACCTGAATGCTGAAGAGATCTTCTTGCATTCCAAATCCATTCTGAAAACCAAATTGGGAGATGCTGATACCTGCTTCTATTCACACATAAAGCTGGCATGAAGAATGTGAAGGAGAAGCTGAAACACGTGACTCAAAAAACTGATAGTGTGGTATTCACAGCATTCGTTTGCATTCTCTTTCTTCAGAAGGATGACAAAGGACAATTTCAGCCAGTCAGATGGAATATTGCTGCTGTCATACATTTCATTAAATAAGCGGCTTAGGAGAAAGATCGCCTTGGTGCCTAGTAGCATCAACATTTCCACATAAAATTGATCAGGGCCTGCATCATTACCGTTTTTCGCTTTCAAGATTGCCTTCTGGCCACTTTTCACAACGTGTATACTATGGTCTCCGAGCTTCAAATCCGTTCATTAACTGGTCGATGCACTTTACGGTTGCTCTACCTGTTGGAACAGACTGAGAAGAATGGCTGTGGAGTCAAGCTCTGCATTTGGGAGGCGAGGGGGATTCGAACCCCACTGTAGGCTGTCCTTCCATTTTCACTTCGAGGCAAATACCAGGAAAGTTGCTATTCATAGGCCACAGCCAATTCCTTCCACCTCCGTACCCAGTTTCATTCACCATCATTCATGATTGATGATTGGAATGCATTACTTGCAGCTGTCTTAAAGCCTTTTCCCAAAAATGCAAGATGTGTATGTGATGGCATCATATTTTAATGTAACGTCCGACCGAGCTCGATAGCTGCAGTCGCTTAAGTGCGGCCAGTATCCAGTATTTGGGAGATAGTGGGTTCGAACCCCACTGTCGGCAGCCCTGAAGATGGTTTTCCGTGGTTTCCCCATTTTCACACCAGGCAAATGCTGGGGCTGTACCTTAATTAAGGCCATGGCCGCTTCCTTCCCACTCCTAGCCCTTTCCTATCCCATCATCACCATAAGACCTATTTGTGTCAGTGTGACATAAAGCCAATAGAAAAAAATAATTTCCAGGCCAGTTTTATTTTTCCCACCCTGTATATAACATAACTATATTTATCATTGTGTACATATTGGAGAATGTGATCCTTATTTACATTTCATACTGCTTTAATTGGAGGGCTCAGTGCAAGAGGTGACTAAGCACCATTTGCCACATTTTGAGTAAATGAAGGATAAAGTCAAAAGGGATTTTAAATTATAGCAGCTTTCAAAGTCATCTATTGAAGCACCCTGGACAATGAGAAAAGTAAAAATGTAACGCCCAATCCACTGCAAATTGTAATATTAAGGCATCTGAATTATTCATATCTGAATTTGTATATGAACATGTTGTATTTACAATTTGAGCAAGATAATACTTAGTAATTGGACTGCTCAATCTATTATACGTGTGAATTTGTATATGATGCTGGATTTAGAATGTTTAACTAGTAGTATTTCTCGTAATATTTTCTTTCCATGGAATTGGTTGATGCACTCTTGCAGTTGTTGTTGTTGTTGTTGTTGTTGTTGTTGTTGTGGGGTAATTATGTTTTAAGTTTATTTCATTATCACATTACTGTAAGTGATCATTGCCACTGGGATATGTCCCAATTGCAATGCATTTGTTAATAAATAATAATAATAATAATAATAATAATAATAATAATAATAATAATAATAATAATAATAATAATAATAATAATAATAATAATAATAATAATAATAATAATAATAATAATAATAATAATAATAATAATAATAGCTAGAATTATTAAGCAGGGGTTATAACATTTATCTTTTGTGCTTCAGTTTCGCATACAACAGAGGATGTGGTTTATTACTATTACCGGTGTTATTATTATTATTATTGTTACGGAGCTTTCCGTGGTAGGTAGAGGTGAAAGAAGGTGCGGGTGTGAACGGGTCTCAAGCTACGAAAGTAAAATTAATTTAAAATTTAACAAGGTTATATTTTCTTTTCAAAATAAGGAAATAACAAGCATGGCAGGTACAAAGTAGCAAGTCAAAAGGGTAGTTACAATATTTACAGGATTTGGGCTTCGCGCCCTGACTTCACAATGCTTGGGCAATCAGCTCAGTTTTACCCCAAACACAAGTTTCAACAGAGGGGCAGAAAACCCCATTCATGCCTAGGAGCCCTTGCTCCAAATTACACTGAAAAGCCTCCACGAGGCATACAACACTCAATTTTCAAAAAGAGCCACTCGCTCTCAACTTTAAGCCTCTCAAAGGCCACACCAAACTCCACCTTCGAGTTGTCCTCACTGGACATAGACACAGGGGTAAAATACCCAACCTACTGAGGTCTATTAAATGAAAAGAAGGTTGATTACATGACCTCCAAAATAACAATTTGAGAGGAGGCGATCGGCACTCCTAATACACTTTGTTTTTAAAACCTAATTTGGCTCTTAGGCCACTGATGCAAGGGCTAATCCCATACTACGGAGGTGACTTTAGAAAAGAAACAAATTTACATAATGTTAAGGAAGAATAGGTTGAGAAAAAAGTTCACCTCAAAACAATATGAGTGGGAGATCGAGAGGGTTAAGCACTCTCTATCCCAATACGTAGTTTAAAAGGTAAAATAGATACCAGATTCTTTACATTTTTAAGGAAGGTTACATAACGGAAAAACTTCGGACCCGCCCTGAGAGTTAAACTGCTGAGCTAGCAAAGAAAGAAGTTATTAATTGGCCATTACCTTGTTGTTGACCACTGCCGAAGAAAGAGGCGCTTCCCGCCCCCTGCTATGTACTTTACACACTGAAAGATGGAACAGAAGTGGCGCAGAGACCCTAAAATCAGCAGTTTATATACTCTCGCGGAAGGTTCTAGGCGTTAGGGGAATGAGAACACCCGCCCACAATCACTTTATTGGAGAATAAAGAGAAACCCCTACACAAGATGAAGAAGAAACACATTATTGGTGGAAAATTAAGTTAAGAAATTCGGGATTGGTTGAATACAAAACAAGGAGAAAGAGAGGGGTATACAGCCAACTTAAACCATAACAGAAGGAAATTTAACAAGAAACAAACTTTTGAAATAAAAATTTCTCCAAAGAACAGTTCTTTTTCTTCGCACTAGGGTGCACTATTGTAGTTCTTCAGTAGTATCCTCTAGAAGAGAAAGTTCACACTTCTTACTTCAAGCAAAACAAAAACACATCAAAAATGACACAGTTCTAAAACTCCGAAATTTACAGGTAGTGACATCTTCTGAGAAAGTAGAAAATTAATACCGTCAATAAAGTTCAGGTTTCCTCCAGCAGAGGAGTTTCAACTGGCGCGCCTTTTGAATTAGCGGCGTGGAGGTGTACCGCCCGGTACAGACCTCCCCCCCCAAATGTTCCTCCAGGGGTGACACATGAAATTTGTTTGAAAACTAGGTCCAAGTTTTGATGTAGATGTGGAGATTAATTGCCGAAAAATTTATAAGATTTTCTTAATGTGGTTTGATTCAGTTTCAAAATTTTTGTTGTAACTGGAGAAGTAAAGTTTTTATGTTTGTAGAAGTTGAATTGAGAAGGAAAACTTTAGTTTTAAAATCGAGGAAAAAATTTTCTAAGTCCACCAGATTTTGTTGTTGAATTCCCAAGTGTAGTCATCTCTTATAGTAACTGTCCATGTAGTTGATGTTGATTAAGTTGGATGGCCAGACCGGCCGTTGCAGCTTGCGTCCAGAGGGGGCCGCTCGGACCCCTCAAGTACCCTGAGATACCGCTCGCCCGCACTATGAGGGGAACAGTGGTGTTGAAACACGCCGCGCCCGCGGTGAACATATACAGGCTGCGGGCAAGTAGCAGGTCGTGCGCCGCACATCAGCCTTGGCCGGGAGGAGAGCTCCGGCTCGCCGTGCACATGTCGTCCTCGCTGGGGTCGAGGGGGCCCTTCCTCAAGCCCAGTCGCGGCACAGCGCCGCACGGCTGCGGGTGGACTGAAACATTAAAGCTAGGCGGCAGAATATTGTTGGACCATCATCATTTTTTGAGGGCACAGGCTTGGTGGAGAGGTTGAGGGGCCAGCGGCGTGCAGATATCCATGGCATTTAATATAATCAAGCCACAGTGTGTATAGCAGGAGACGGGAGCGTGGTAATGGCCGTGGTAAGGACAGAATGGCAGTTTAACGGTGCGGGGAGGGTTTACAAAAATACTTACATATGAAACTAAATTTTATAGAAGGGGCAGAAAGCCTTAAAGGTGAAACTCAAAAAAAATATAACCTTCATATTCCTTTCACGATTATATGAAGCAAGTTGACATAAAATTTACACTGGTTTCACCTGTGACAGGTGAACCCTAAATATCCTCTCGGTGGCTGGATTACTTAATAACAACGTAACCGGCGTAAGAAAATCGAGAATGACACATGGCCCATGAAATCTGGGGGCAAGCTTGCCCGCAGGAACAAAATTCTTGACCATAACTTGGTCACCTACTTTCAAAGGGGTGGGTCTCCGTCCACGATCATACCTTTCCCTAACCTTTTCATGAGAGACTTTAAGATTGGCTTTAGCCTTCTTCCAAAGATCTTTAATGATGTCCGGATCTATTGTCTCGGGTAGAATGTCACTCAGAGACCAGAGGTTAGAGAGCGGCGTGTTGGGAACAAACTTGAACATCAAAGAGGCTGGAGTAAATTTATGTGATTCATGAACCGCCGAATTCAAAGCAAAAGCTAACCAATGCAGGGACGTATCCCACCTGGAATGATCTTCATGATGATAGGCAATAAGTGCGGACCTGAGATTACGGTTAACCCGTTCAGCCAGAGATGGTTGAGGGTAATAAGCAGAAGTAGTTACATGAGAGATGGACAAGTCGAAACAGAATTTACGAAAAAGATTAGATGTGAATGCCTTAGCATTATCAGACACAATATATTGGCACGGACCAAAAGAGGCAAAAATAGAATTTAAGCAAGTAATGGTAGACTGAGCGGTAGCCAGCTTAGTCGGAAATAACCAGGAAAATCTAGTAAAGCCGTCTACGCATACCAAGATAAACTTGTTAGCATTTCCCTTAGACTGGGGGAAGGGTCCTACATAATCAATATACAGGCGTTCCATGGGGCGCGACGCTTGATGAGAAGACAAAAGGCCTACCTTGGTGGACATGGTTGGTTTACTGAGCAAACAGGGTTTGCAAGCCTTCACTAGTTCACGGATTTCACCGTCCATACCTTTCCAGATGAACATTTCACGAATCTTCTCACGAGTTTTAAAGATTCCAAGATGCCCTCCTAATGGGGTCTCATGATAATACTTGAAGATCATAGGTACAAGAACAGCTGGAACGACAACTTTCATCATCTTATCATGCCTCGAGGGGCAACATAGAACACCATTCCTCAGAACATAAGGGACGACATGTTCCCCAGAAGAAAGGGTTTCCATTATCGGAGCCAGCGTCGGATCTTCACGTTGGTATTTCTCGATATCCCTAAAGAGCATGGGAACATCTGTTAAGATGGCATTAACATCAGATAGTATGGACTCGGAAGGTGATGAACTATCGACCGGTTCATGGGTCTCGACGTCGTTGGAAAACATACGGCTGAGTCCATCAGCAACAATATTTTCGGTACCTCTGATATGCCTGACATCGAATTGGAAGGCAGAAATACGGATGGCCCAACGGGCTATACGACCAGTACGACGCGGCCTACCTAAGACCCAGCTTAAGGCTTGATTGTCTGTCTCCAGGTCAAATTTGACGTGTTCCAGATAGAGACGGAACTTCTCTAAGGCGAATAAGACTGCCCAACCTTCGAGCTCATAGATGGAATACTTGGCTTCTTGAGCCGATAGAGTCCTAGATGCATAGGCGATGGGTCACCTCCCTAGTTCAGTCTCTTGAAGAAGGACTGCAGCTACTGCTGACGACGACGCGTCGGTTTGGACGATGAATTTCTTCGAGAAATCAGGCATAGCAAGAACAGGGGCATTACAGAGAGCTAATTTAAGATCTTCAAAAGCGGCTTGTTGAGAAGGTCCCCACTCGAATTTGATGCCTTTCCTACGAAGAAGGTTTAAGGGCGCCGCTCTATTAGCGAAGTTAGGAATAAACTTCCTGAAGAAATTCACCATACCAATAAACCTGGCGATACCTTTAATGTCCTTGGGAGGTTTAAAATCACGGATGGCCTGTGTTCTAGAATGATCGACTGCTACACCATCAGGTGATACAATATGCCCTAGGAATGACATAGAGGGCTTAGCAAAGGCAACCTTGGACAACTTAACAGTTAACCCAGCCTTACGAAGGCGATTGAGAACTTCTCGCAGATGATCTAGATGTTCTTCAAAAGTCTCTGAAAATACGACGACATCATCCAAGTAGTGATATAAGTACTCAAATTTGATGTCGGAGAAGACCCTATCTAGTAGCCTAGTGAGTACAGCTGCTCCCGTGGGGAGCCCGAAAGGCACGCGGTTGTATTCGTATAAGTTCCAGTCCGTGGCAAACGCTGTGAGGTGTTTAGACTCTTCGGCAAGGGGAATTTGATTATAGGCCTGATTCAGGTCCAAGATAGTAAAGAACTTGGCCTTACGGAACCATGAAAAACAAGAATGAAGGTCGGGAAGGGGCACAGATTGTAACACCACCTTCCGATTGAGAGCCCTATAATCAATGACAGGCCTGAAGCCTCCTCGGGTTTCGGGACTAGAAAAATAGGCGAAGAATACGCCGACTTAGAGGGCCTAATAATACCATCCTTCAACATTTGATCGATGATTTCTTTCAATGCCTTCATTTTAGGCGGAGATAGCCTATATGGTGGAAAACGGACAGGAATCGAATCCGTGACCTCAATTTTGTATTCAATAAGGTCAGTAACACCAAGAGTATCAGAGAACACCTCTGGAAATGACTGACATAATTTACGAGTACTATCAGCCTGCTCCTCAGGTAGATGTCTAAGGTCTAACAACATCTCATCCTGGGTAGGCGAAATAGATGAACATGACACAGAATTACACTTTAACAAGGGAATTTTACATTTGGACGCAAATTTGAATGTGCACGACTTACTCTGAAGATCGAGCACAAGACCAGTGTGAGAAATGAAGTCCGCTCCCAGTATGATGGGGCAAGACAAGTGCTTAGCCACAAACAGTTTGGTTTTCCATGTAAATTTAAAAATACGAATTTTGACCAGTAAGGAACCTAGAATTTCTAATGGGGATGAATTAGCCGAAACATATTGAACAGGAGAGGAGACATAGTCAGGTAGTTTACAAACAGACTTAAATTTTGAATACCATTGGTCCGAAATAATTGAACAAACACTACCTGAATCTAATAGAGCGGTTATAGGCTCGTTATTTAACTCAATCTTAAGAAAAGGAATAGGTGCGGGGGTATCCGCCGCAATCCTAAGACATTCTTTAGGGCATTCAAAAGATGAATTTGAAGACTGCTCGTTCCCTGAATTTACAACCTGTTTACCAGGGGCTGAGTCTCGGGAAGATGGATTAGTCGACTCAGCCGAAGCCACTAGTCACTTTTTATTATTGGCATAGGTGGAATTTGCACCAGAATTTGAGCAGGAGGGGGTGCTATTTGAGTTTGGGCAATTCTTGGCGATATGTGAGAAAGCCCCACATTTAAAACAGCCTTGTGATGAACCAGCCCCATTCCTTGTCCCACTCGACTTGATCAGTGGACACTTATTGCGCAGGTGGTCAGGCGACCCACAAGCATAACATTTACGAGGGGTGACTGATCGGCGAGGTGGAGGCCGAGTATTACTAAAGGAAGGCGGGGGTTCTTTCGCTACACGCAAAGAATCGGCGTATCTAACTCCTTCTGCTGAGACGGCCAATGCTTCAAGTTCAGAGAAAGTTTGCGGGCACGCCGCGAAACACAAATATGACCTATAGGGAGGTGAAATTCCCTCTACAATAGCCTGTACAATCTGATCCTCCGGAAAGTGAAGAGCAAACACCCTAGTATAGAATTTAATATCTTGGATGAAGTCAGCCAGGTTTTCATCCAAACGCTGTACACGATAATAGTACTTCTGAATCAGAGATGACCTCGCGCGGGCGGGAATAAAATTTGCAAGCAGGTGTGCATGAAAATCTTCAATAGATGACTGTTCGGCTATGGCTCTTACTATTTTGTCAGAGAGAATACCAATTGCATAAGGATAGATAATTTGCAAAATTTGACATGGAGAAAGAGAAAACACAAGGGCATGATCCTGAAATTCAACTAGAAATCTTAAAAATGAAATTACTTCACTGGTGGTATTAACGGAAAACTTAAAGATACCTCTGAGCAACATTGCCAATGGATGAGGCAAGCTGCTAAACCCGGGTGACATAGTCGGAAAAGGTTTAAGTGGCAAAGAAGTTAATTCAGAACGTGCATTAGTCAATGAGTTACGACGTTCAGACTCGTTGTCTAATGGGGCAGAGATAGTTTGAGCAGCAACGGTTATCCTTTTGACTTCTCCCTTAGGGGGCTCTTCCTCGCTCCCAGCATTCATCGTGGCGGGTTGATCAGTTTTGGGAGGAACTTCCTCAGTTAACAATTGAGTGACCTTGCTAGATAATTCAGACATATTTTCAAGCAGCGTACTAGCTTCCTTCTTCTGAACGTCATTCAACTTTAGAGACAACAGATCGTTAACTCTATTTGAAAAATGAAACAGCCTAGCTTGCACACGCTTAATTTGATTAGGAGAAGGATCATTTTCATCAAAAAAACTAACTACAGAAGCTAGCCCAGTAATATTCTCCGTGATCGTGGAAAGAGAGTCGTCAATTTCTTTCTCTCCCAAATTGGGGATGGAAATGGGCAAATCTAGGGACTCTCTAAGCTTGTTTGTGTCTACTGCAACCGTGCCTCCAGATTGTACATTTCTGATAGTTAACTCATAGATCAACTCCTCCTTGCGCAAATAGTTAAGATGGAGAACATCGCGAGGGCCGGGCATGGTGACAGATCAATTTTGAAAACCTCAAAAAATTCCAGCAACTGAGAAAATGGTTAGAGTTCGGAACAGAACAATATTTAGCCGTCAAAAGGGGCTAAAATGAGACCCATTCAACCACGTTCTGCTACCACTTGTTACGGAGCTTTCCGTGGTAGGTAGAGGTGAAAGAAGGTGCGGGTGTGAACGGGTCTCAAGCTACGAAAGTAAAATTAATTTAAAATTTAACAAGGTTATATTTTCTTTTCAAAATAAGGAAATAACAAGCATGGCAGGTACAAAGTAGCAAGTCAAAAGGGTAGTTACAATATTTACAGGATTTGGGCTTCGCGCCCTGACTTCACAATGCTTGGGCAATCAGCTCAGTTTTACCCCAAACACAAGTTTCAACAGAGGGGCAGAAAACCCCATTCATGCCTAGGAGCCCTTGCTCCAAATTACACTGAAAAGCCTCCACGAGGCATACAACACTCAATTTTCAAAAAGAGCCACTCGCTCTCAACTTTAAGCCTCTCAAAGGCCACACCAAACTCCACCTTCGAGTTGTCCTCACTGGACATAGACACAGGGGTAAAATACCCAACCTACTGAGGTCTATTAAATGAAAAGAAGGTTGATTACATGACCTCCAAAATAACAATTTGAGAGGAGGCGATCGGCACTCCTAATACACTTTGTTTTTAAAACCTAATTTGGCTCTTAGGCCACTGATGCAAGGGCTAATCCCATACTACGGAGGTGACTTTAGAAAAGAAACAAATTTACATAATGTTAAGGAAGAATAGGTTGAGAAAAAAGTTCACCTCAAAACAATATGAGTGGGAGATCGAGAGGGTTAAGCACTCTCTATCCCAATACGTAGTTTAAAAGGTAAAATAGATACCAGATTCTTTACATTTTTAAGGAAGGTTACATAACGGAAAAACTTCGGACCCGCCCTGAGAGTTAAACTGCTGAGCTAGCAAAGAAAGAAGTTATTAATTGGCCATTACCTTGTTGTTGACCACTGCCGAAGAAAGAGGCGCTTCCCGCCCCCTGCTATGTACTTTACACACTGAAAGATGGAACAGAAGTGGCGCAGAGACCCTAAAATCAGCAGTTTATATACTCTCGCGGAAGGTTCTAGGCGTTAGGGGAATGAGAACACCCGCCCACAATCACTTTATTGGAGAATAAAGAGAAACCCCTACACAAGATGAAGAAGAAACACATTATTGGTGGAAAATTAAGTTAAGAAATTCGGGATTGGTTGAATACAAAACAAGGAGAAAGAGAGGGGTATACAGCCAACTTAAACCATAACAGAAGGAAATTTAACAAGAAACAAACTTTTGAAATAAAAATTTCTCCAAAGAACAGTTCTTTTTCTTCGCACTAGGGTGCACTATTGTAGTTCTTCAGTAGTGTCCTCTAGAAGAGAAAGTTCACACTTCTTACTTCAAGCAAAACAAAAACACATCAAAAATGACACAGTTCTAAAACTCCGAAATTTACAGGTAGTGACATCTTCTGAGAAAGTAGAAAATTAATACCGTCAATAAAGTTCAGGTTTCTTCCAGCAGAGGAGTTTCAACTGGCGCGCCTTTTGAATTAGCGGCGTGGAGGTGTACCGCCCGGTACAATTATTATTATTATTATTATTATTATTATTATTATTATTATTATTATTATTATTATTATTATTATTATTATTATTATTATTATTATTATTATTATTATTATACCGGGCGGTACACCTCTACGACGCAAGTTCAAATCTTGCGCCAATTGAAACTCCTCTACAGGAGGAACCCTGAACTGTAACAACTGAATCAACTCTCCTGTTTATCAGAAGATGTCTCTAGGTGTTTTTAATTTGCTTTAATTGATCAAGAAGTGTGGACATTCTCTAACAGAGGTCTCTGCCAAAAAAAAAATATGATTATGCACTCTAGTGTGAAGGAATGAACCTTCTTGAAGAAATTTTGTATTCATAAGTTTTGTCTTTAATAAATTTTGTTCTGTCATTTGTGGGTTGGCAATATTAATCCTTTCTTTCCGCCTGTTTTGAATGTAGTCAATCAGGAATTTCTGTAATTAATTTTCCCCCAATAAGGTGTTTCTTCATCGCCTTGTGTATAAGTTTTTGCTGTTACCCAATAAAACTTTGTGGGCGGGTCGTAATCATTCATGAAAGGTCTCGAATTTTCCGCGAGGGTATAAAAACTGCTGATTTTCTTGTCTCCGGGCCACTTCAGTAACATCTAACTTAGTGTGTGGATATGTAGCAGGGGGGCGGGAAGCGCCCCGTTCTTCAGGCAGCAGCTCTTCATCAAGGTAATGGCATCTTAACATCTTTATTTCTTGCTAGCTCAGCAGTTTAACTCCCGGGGAAGGTTCGAAACCTTTAATATGTAACCTATATCTTTAAATATGTAAGCCTTTTCAATCTTTGTAAATACTCCACTTCACTGGAACTGTAATTCGGGGATAGAGAGTGCTTTACCCTCTCAAGCTCCCCTTCATTTGAAATTGAGGTGACTAAGTTTTCGTAACCGTTTCTTCTCTTCCTTAATGTATTAAAGTTTTCTAATACGAGTCACCTCCCCAGCTTGGGATTAACCCCTGTGTATCGGCCTAGAGCCACTTAGGTTTTAAAATGTAGATTTAGGAGTGCAAATTCACGCCTCCATCCTTTTTGTTTTTGGCCATTTAAATTAACCTAGTTTTTACACACTAAGGCCCAGTAGATTGGGTACGAGATACCCCTGTTTCTTTATAATGCCTTGATGGCAGTTTGTGTAAAAGTCTGTTATTGCCTTTATAGGCTTGAAAGATCGAGAGCGGGTCAGCTCTTTATGGTGTTGTGGTAAAAGTGTCTTAGAGAGGCTTGAGGTGTAAAGTTGGGAGCATGTGCTTCATGTAGTGAGGGGTTTTCTGCCCTTTGGTAATTTGTGGTTGTGAGCTGAGGGCTCAGGAATTGTAACTTGGGGCACGAAGACCAGAACTTGTAAGAACCCGAAACTCGGGCTTTCCTTGTAAAACTACTCTGGTACCTGATTTTGTTATTTCCCTTAGTGGAAACTGGTTAAATTTTTCTCTAATCTTGGACTTCTTGACCGTGTACCTGATTTAACTTGTTGTTATTTGTTGTACGCTCAAAAATTCTATGTCACCATTGTTAAGTTTTGAAAATATAACCTTTATTTAAATTTTAAATCCATCTTTCGGACTTACACTTAGACCCATTCCAGCCCGCACCTTCTTTTTTTTTTTTTGCTATTTGTTTTACGTCGCGCCGACACAGATATGTCTTATGGCGACGATGGGATGGGAAAGGCCTAGGAAGTGGAAGGAAGCGGCCGTGGCCTTAATTAAGGTACAGCCCCAGCATTTGCCTGGTGTGAAAATGGGAAACCACGGAAAACCATTTTCAGTGCTGCCGACAGTGGGGATCGAACCCACGATCTCCCGATTACTGGATACTGGCCGCACTTAAGCGACTGCAGCTATCGAGCTCGGTGCACCTTCTTTCACCTTTGCTGTTCCACAGATACCTCGGAACAATTATTATTATTATTATTATTATTATTATTATTATTATTATTATTATTATTATTATTATTATTATTATTATTATTATTATTGATTATGATGATGCTTGTTGTTTTAAGGGGCCTAACATCGAAGGTCATCGGCCCTATTATTATTATTATTATTATTAGTGTCGGACAAATGGTTCAGGGAGGTAAGAAAGGAGCTCAGGCAGGTGGGACTAAATTCGGAAGACATCTCAAACCGAACAAAGTTTAGGTCAGTGATCGACAGATTTCAGGGATTCCATGACGAACCAAAACTTAACCGTGGGTGGACGGACGAAAGAAGACAGGCTGCCAGAGAGAGCATGCTGAAGTTCTGGGCTGTGAGGAAGGCTTCCAGAAACATGTAATTGTTATCTAACGTGGTCTCTAATGGCCGTAAACGAATATATATTATTATTATTATTATTATTATTATTATTATTATTATTATTATTATTATTATTATTATTATTATTATTATTATTATTATTATTATTATTAAATGCTGTCCGTCTCCGCAACGTAACGGTTAGCGCTATTAACTACCGTCCTCGCATGTCCGAGTTCGATTCTCGGGGTTGCCAGAAATTTAAGAATGCTGGAGGGTTGATAAGACTATGTGGCTAAAATGGTACATGCAGCTCACTTCCATTGGAAGTGTGACTGAAAAGAGTTGTACCACCTCAGGACGAGGACACCAGTTTGGTTAACATGGTGGGCTTGATCAGGCCTCTGCGGAGGCCACACGCCATTATTATTATTATTATTATTATTATTATTATTATTATTATTATTATTATGGGGATACAGTAGGCTGCAGAGGTGCAAGAAGTTGCCGGGGTGAATGGGTGGACAGAGAAACGATAAATACATAATTTAAAACACTAAAATTCGGAAGTTTCTTCTTTTTTTTTCTTTTGACTTTAAACTTTGATAAACAACAACAAACCAAGAGCTCGTCGGCTCAAACAACTGGAACAATCAAAATTCAGGTACACAGTAATTTTCAGAATGAGCTTGTAGCTCCAAAGTTACACTGTTCCAAAGAGCACCTTTGCTCCATTCGTTTTGCACTCTAGACCAGGGCCTCTCAGGGTGCATGCACCAGTGCATTGCGCGGTGCACGGTGCAAAAGACGACTTCGCTTGGTTGACCAGAGTGCAGACCCCCATTCCTCGATTTGGAGCAATAGCGCTGTCTCTCTCTTTCCCCACGTCCGTCTCGCTCGCTCCGCCTGTCTCTCTCTTCCTCACTTGCTCCGTAGCGCTCCAAATCCGAGCCGACCTTAGCCGAGTCGCCCCGAGACGACGCACTGGTCCGAGCCGAGTCGAGTGGAACCAATGCACGGTGCACAGGACCTCTGCGCCTCAGTTTGCACGCGTGAGATTTTGGGCGTTTGAGAGGCCCTGCTCTAGAAGACTGAACTCCGTAACTTACTACAACCTAGCCTCTCCAAGGCACAATTTTCCTACCCAAACACTAGATAAACCTAGAAAACAGAGTTCACTGTCTTTTCTACTCGACAGTCTGATCCACAATAGACTATGTGTGAGTAGAAATTAAACAGAGGCAATAAGTGCCCATCCTAAAAGGCCTTAGTGGTCAAAAGAAAAGGTTTAAGCAATCGGCCATGCTAGGAAGCGAAATACTGCACTCCATTTGAATTATACTTTGAAATACTTAAGATCCTATATGGGCTTATGGCTCGAAGTTACAGAGGCTAAGCCTACACTACAGAGGGTGACTAGATGGAGAAAAATATTAAGTTCCAAAAGTAGAGATAAAATTTAAAGTTTTACAAAATCGTAGTCACCCCAATACCAAGTTGAATGGAAATTAAAAGAGGGTGAACACTCTTTATTCCCTAAGTTACATCTTTCCCAGCCGCGATTTGAATAAAGTCCTTAGACTTGCTTTGAAATTTACATTTAAAAGATGATATTAAACTTTAGAAATTTACATTAAGAACCGATTTGGAAACCTTCCCCTCAAGTCAGCTTTCTGAAACTATTAGCCTACATATTTAAAAGATATATGCCATTACATTGAGCTGGTGGGCCTTCCGACGACGGGCCTCCACTACGTATGCACTCTAGACTGGAGCAATGAAAAAGACAACATGGCCCAAAAACTCCAAGCTTTTATAGCACAGGGGAAAGTTCCAGAACTCTCTAGGCCGATACAATTTTTATTGGTTACAACATTAATTACCAACATTTCTGATTGGCTAATACTTTCAAGAAGAAGGATGCTATGTAATGCTGACAATTTCAGCACATAAAAAAATTACAAACACTTCAGGTTAACAACCATCGAAAATACAGATTTTCTTTGAAAACTAATTGTCCGTTCTCCCACCAGAGGGGGCACATAAGTCGACAGTAGAGACATCTGAAGATTAAAGTTCAAAATTCTACATTTCTTCCAATACACAGTTCAGGGTTTACATCACAGATGGCCTTCTAACAGGCGTTCAGTTCAAATGCACGGAGGTGTACCTCCTGTACAATTATTATTATTATTATTATTATTATTATTATTATTATTATTATTATTATTATTATTATTATTATTATTATTATTATTATTATTAAAATGCATGGGTATAATCTGGCCTACATTTTTGAAACAGAAGTGATAAGTAAGTACCTACCGTATGTGTTTCTCAGGTTCACGCACTAAAGCGGATATTTTTTTTATTATTACTGTATTTAAATATAGCATATTACAGGGTGACCAGACATCCCAATTTCTGCAAATTGTCTCGGTGTTCCGAGAAAGTTTTTTCGTCTAAATGTTCTAGTGTTTTAACAACAATGATCACTTCAGTTCTTGAAAGAGCTCTTGTGAAGCTTCAAGTTTTCGTCGTCAGATAGCGACACTTCATTATGTGCAGTTTGATAGTCAATTGTGAATAGATAATCGATTGTAGTCTTTCGGATTCTTTCATGGTCAAATTTGGAAACACACCGGGACGTCTAAAAGACTGACCAATAAGAGAAGGGTTTTGACATTTGTGCGCTTTGTCAGCTGTTTACCCGCGCCTTTCCATGTGATTCTGTCGCTTTTCTGATCGCAGTATACGTGTACATTGTGTTAGCCTACCCGCGTCCCTTGTTTACTAATTATCTCGTATTTTAAAGGTATTGCTGTTGTTGTTATTCCCGCTGATTTGTATATTATAAGTTTTATCGTATTGTTTTAACCAGTGTAATATTTAGGTTATAAGGTTATGTATTCCAGGGCTTTAACTTTAGTGTTAGTTTTTTTAATTTATTACGTATTTCAAGTATTGTACCGGTATTGTATTGTATTACTACTGTAGGCCTATGTGTTGTTCGCGCGCATTTGAACCACGCATTCTAAGAAATCGCAGGGAACTCCGAAGAACAAAACAGGCGTTGTGTGAAACCGAAGCCAGGGAAGGAACATAGTCGCAACATCAGAGATTTTTTTCGAGCTGGGAGAGAATGCTATTCGTGAAACAGGTTCTCCTCTGATTCTTTTCAGCAGAGTTTCCCATCGCATTGCTGTAGTTGCAGACGTTAGAAAATAAAGAAAGTGGTCCAAGGGGTGAGTAAAAGTGTGTTTTACGTATTGAAAGGCACTTTACTTTCGCGGGTATTATGTAGCCTACCGGTATGTGCTGTGTACTGTAGTTCTATGCTGTTTACTATACGCAAACCTTTTCTTGATCCCAAGTTTTTAGGGGGTTTGAGAAGTAAGGAGGGAGCTCTGCCGGTTCCGGTTATACTGCCAACTGAATGGAAATGGAATTTGAATTTAATCGATAATATGATCGATCGATATTAATTACTAAACTTTTATTATCTTAAGCCAACAACTGTGTCACACACCCATTATATAACATTTCTCGATGCGAATCTTGTTCCTAGCATGAATTTTATAATTTGGCTTTGCTGCGTAAACAACAACAGTACTAGTACGTGAAGTGTACGCCAGATGGCTCACGGCGATGCATAAGAGATTCACAGTTTGTGTTTCAAAGGTTGCCAATACGAATTTCGAAGATAACCGCGGTCTACCGATTCAGCACTAGGGAGCTCAGGTATCAAGAAAAGGTTCGCGTATAGTAGTGTGGGCATTATTTCGATATTCATATTTGGCAGGAGTTCTCTGTGAATTCCACAGCTGTTTTTAGACTATACCAGGTTTATAAGTAGGGTAGGTCAATTCCTGTGATTTTTATTGCCGTCATTCCGTGCATGAATGCCTTAGTCTATTGCTAGTCATTTCAATGCTCGTGATTGTCGATGTGTTACACGTACCTATTGTAATAATTTCGTTCAGTGCCTGTTTTCTTTGTGTGTTAAAGATAGCAGACGGAATTTTTCAACTAATATCACGCGCTCATCTGTATTGGAATTGTATGGTACGGGTACTAATAGCTACGAATGCATGCTTTCGGTTGGTCGAATCTGTGAATTCTGTAGCTTAGGGAATTAAAAAAATATCATTTGAAGCTGACATTACGAAATGCCCGTTGGAGATTCAGTGACAAATCAGCTGATGGGTATCTCACTACGCAGCGCGCCATACTCCTCGCAGAAGTTCTTGTCACGGCTGCATCTGTCAAAACCCGTCTCTTATTATTCTTTAGTGAAGAATTTCTTAAAGTTGTACTAATTCTTAAAATGCACCCACTCGGACATGTTCAGGTATTTAAGACTATCTCATGAAAAACCAGAAGCTCCTGAAGCAAATTTATAGATCGGAGAAATACTCTTGAAGTAATGCATCTGTTATGTTATGCAAGTGCAGTCATTTGGGATGTTCAAGGTGACATCTCGGAACCTTTAGACATCAAAACGGGAGTCAGACAAGGAGGTGGGTTATTTATTACCTATGCTCTCCAACAGCAGCTTAGAAAAGGTCATTAGAGAAGAAAAGGAAGTCAGAAGTGAACTCAGGTTCAGAGGAACCAGAATCAGACTAGATGTAGATTGCCTGGCCATGGGCGCCCGCAGGATCTTTTCCAGGGGGGGGGGGCACATTAACAATTTTCTTGAATATAAAAACCAATATAACGTCAGCAACATTAAATTGTTTACAGAAACTTCCAATTATAACATATGCTAGATGACTGTCAGTAATTTCAGTTTATGAAATAATCTGGTATGATATTAAACAATTGAACATCAACATCTTTAGAATTCCAGGGGGGGGCAAGTGCCCCCCCTTGCCCCCCCTTGCGGGCGCCCATGTGCCTGGCCTTCGCAGATGACTTTGCGATCTTAGCACCTCCAGTTGAATTAGCAGAACAACAGATTGAAGAACTCTATATAGGCCTACAGGCAGGTAAAACAGGACTGAAAATCTTAAATGAAAAGACTAAATACATGACCATCAATAATCTTTAAAGACCCAAGGCCAAATTTAACATGAATTTTTTTGTGTGTTTAATGGGCTCTTTAGTATTACACTTCTGCAAAAAAAAAAAAAAAAAAAAAAATATTTTAGGTGGGGGAAACTTTCGGCCATGGGTGTCTTTGGAGGTTCTGTTGGAGGAGATTTTGACATTAACTTCATTTCTTTTCTGTTCGGTTTGATACCTGTAAAAACAGTATTTTGGGAATATTTTGGACATAGGTTCTAGGGTTATGTTTGGATGAATGATACGTCCAGGTCTATACCAAGTTTTGATATTTACACCGTGCACAGTAGCGACGATTAAGGGGAACGTGTGTGTGTGGGGGGGGCATTAAATTTTAATTACATTTTAGCCGGCTGAAATTAGGAATCACAGTAATTATTAAAACAAGCAATTTATACAAGCCCTGTTGTCTTATCAGCTATTTATTTACTTTAATTATTAACGAAATTATTAGCGGTAATACGCACAAAATGTCGTTCGTGGGGGTTATTTTTTTTTTTTGCTAGTTGCTTTACGTCGCACCGACACAGATAGGTCTTATGGCGACGATGGGACAGGGAAGGGCCATGAGTGGGAAGGAAGCGGCCGTGGCCTTAATTAAGGTACAGCCCCAGCATTTGCCTGGTGTGAAAATGGGAAACCACGGAAAACCATTTTCAGGGCTGCCGACAGTGGGGTTCGAACCTGCTATCTCCCGAATACTGGACACTGGCCGCACTTCAGCGACTGCAGCTATCGAGCTCGGTCGTGGGGGTTAACCGATTTGTATAGCGCCACAGCAAGTAGTGGACAGGGCATTTTACATGTGCTGTAATGTTTTTTTTTTTTTTTACCAAGTTCATGGACACTGGGCGTATGATTCACCCGCTTGCCGCGCGCATTCGTTTGTCTGGTAGTGTCTTTGCTATCTGTTAGTTTGTTAGTGTGTAGCAAATGCTAAGTTATTTTTAATTATTTAATCACGCCGAACTTCTATTTAATTGTAATACTTGTATAATATTGTTCCTTTGGTGAAAGTTTAATTGTATAGTATTGAATCAAAATCTCAAACAACTGTTATTGCCGCACTTAAGTTGCTAAACTGTCAATCTTTACCTCTCTGTTGAAATTCGCTCAGAGAGCATAACAATACTTATTATTTTGTAGATTTTTTTTTTTCCTGTTTTGATATACAGTGTATGGTCGCTAGAGGTTAAGGATACTCCGACATGATAAGAACAACGCAGGGTGATATCCAAAGGATCGAAACCTTCAAATAGGCCTACCTAGGAGTATAGCGAACATGAGGAACCCTGAGATGAGATAAAAGGCGTGGCTGAGAGACTACCTTAAGCTACTCGTCCACGGTGCAACTTCCATATGAGCAAGAAAAGTTGAGTGGCTTCGTGTAAACAGTCATGCAATTCGAAAAGTTGCACGTGCCACTCGAATTCTGCGCAACTTCCAAGTTGTGTGCAATGTCAAAAGTGGCATCGTGTAGACAGCGGAAGAGAGGAAGTTGCGCCATCTGAAAGTGGCGTGAAAAGTTTAGATCATTTTTGGGGCGCAACTTTCTCACGTGGTCGTCTGCTGTGGTATTATACTAGTGTTTGAGGGGTTCACACTCGGGAATAAATTAAGGTAACTACGTACCTGTATATTCTTTATTGTAAATGAAATATAACAACGGCAATAAAGTAACATTTCTATGCCTTTAAGTAGTCTTCTTTCATCACGCTGTAAATAGCATCACAATCTTCAGGTATTACACGTGAAATAGTGCATGTCGGTATCCGGAATAGATACATCAATGATTGATAGCCGTCACCTGTAACAAAACAAAATGTAGGAAATTACAATGAGCTAAATGAAATTATTCCTTATGTGTACTGTATAAAATCCATATTTTTTTAAAAAAAATCGGCTTACCTTTTGCTAAATATCTGAATGTCAACACAAGGCGTTCCGTTGGTGATATTCATTTTCTCATTAGCGTGTCTTTCTTTTGTATCGACGACGCCACTCTTCTCAGCAGATATTCGCAGGAAATTCTTGTAGAAGACTTGGTCTCCCATGCACGATTCCTGTAGCAAGTTATTAACAACTCCACAATGTTCACGACCTAAAATCCATTGCCTCACCCAACATTTCCGTTTCGCTCTGTGTCGTCTTTCTTTTCGTCGCCCTAATAAAATTAGCGATAAGCAAGCCGCCGATAACACCTCTCCAGAGGACATGCTTGCTACTATCAACACTCATAACCGTCAGAACAACTGACTAGGAAAGTTGCATGCGAGAAAACCTGCACCACTTAAGTAGCGTGGTGTAAACACTCAGTGCAACATTTCTTTGGGCGCGCAAGTTTTCGTTTTGCTGAACAAGAAAAAAGGCAAACTTGCGTGCTGTGTGTAAACAGTGCGTGCCATTTTTCTTACGCAACACGGAAGTGACATGCAAGTTTAGTTGCATCGTGGACGAGTACCTTTAATTTCGTTAGGCTGTTTCTAGCCGAGTGCAGCCCTTGTAATGCAGACCCTCCCACGAGGGTGGGCGGCATCTGCCATGTGTAGGTAACTGTGTGTTATTATAGTGGAGGATAGTGGTGTGTGAGTTGCAGAGTTGTTAGGGACAGCATAAACACCCAGCCCCCAGGCAATTGGAATTAACCAATGATGGTTAAAATCGAACCCGGGACCCCCTGAACCGAAGGCCAGTACGCTGACCGTTCAACCAACGAGAGACTCGCTAAAATGCTCACACGTAGAGCCTCGCGACCTACAACAAGAAAGCACTGCCATGGGGAGCCAAGGTACAGTAGGTACTATACTATACTATAGAGTACTATCAGCCCATTGCAAGGTCAGTGGTTCTATACTCGAAAAGCTAGACGAAGGATAGGGAGAAAGATTTTAGGACCCATAAAAACAGAAGGAACATGGAAAGTGAGTAAGAACGACGACGTGCATAACAAGGTGGGAAGGTTAACAGATACCGATGGTGGGATTCGAACCCACCATCTCCCGAATGCAAGCTCACAGCTACATGACCCTAACCGCACCGCCAACTCGCTCGGTGGTCAAATTAGACAGGCGAACAATTACTAAATTAAATTAAATTACTAATCTTTGGTCAAGATACAAGTTGGAAAAGTGGTCAACTTGCAGAGCAAATTATATACCGTATACAAATAAATGAGAATTTGCCAGTTCCGTAAAAATGTGATCGGTTAAGGCAGGTGGTCATGTTACACAAGTTGTACTGTATGCGCATGGGAGGATATAGTCGAAAGAATCGAATGACACGCCATGCTGGAAGGAGTCGATTACCTAACTTATTGTCTCTCAATTATGACCAGCACTCGTTACGACAGGATAAGTGTGAGGATTCCAGCTCGTAAAGTTAGTGGTTTAATGAGAAAGGGTGGTAACAGTGTTATTCTGGTGTGAAGTACAAGAATGCTATATGCGACTGTTGGGAACGCTAGGAAAAGCCCTGGCGATCGTGTAATAAATATCCTCAGTTTACGGTCGGGTCGCACGGCCCCTCACTTGCCCGGCCATGCCGATAACTTTCCTTTGGAGGCGCGTCGCGGCGCGCTACTGTGGCGTCTTTGTATGTGTGTCCCTCCTTCTACTTCTCTCTTTTTTCCTTCTTCTTCCCGCTCGTTTCTTCGTCTCTCGGTCGGGTTGGGTCGACTGGGCTTCACTTCGCCAAATTGACTCGGGTTCACACTTCACGGCCAGGCTGGCCTGATCCGAGTAATGGACCGACCGGCCGAGTACAGGGTGGACATCTTTATGTGACACTCCAACACTGACAGTCTGCAACCATCACAAGCTTTGCGATAGCTTGAAAATATTACCGTAGTTTCCTTGTCGATGAACGTTAACAGACGCAAGTTTTGTTAGCCTATGCATGTATTTATTTATTTATTTATTTATTTATTTATTTATTTATTTATTTATTCTGAGCAAATTCGTAGAAAATAGGGCATTTGGTGATAAAAGTGATAGGCCCTATATTGGATTGTAGCAATCTACTGAACCTCATTATGTAGATAAATATGTCTAGTTGAATATTCTTTCACCGGGCAGGTTCGATCCTGGCTCAGTCCGGTGGTATTTGAAGGTGCTCAAATACATCAGCCTCGTGTCGGTAGATTTACTGGCACGTAAAATAACTACTGTTGGACAAAATTCCGACACCTCGGCGTCTTCGAAAACTGTCAAAATTACTTAGTGGGGCTTAAAGTACTAACATTATTATTATTATTATTATTATTATTATTATTATTATTATTATTAGTATTATTATTATTATTAAAGTTAAAATGATTAGTTTTTCCACTGAAATAGAACTATCCCACTGCAAAAATATGTAGGCCTACTGTTCCTAAAAGTATTTCTTGGAAACATTAACAGTTGGTAGACTTGTCATGGATAGGATAATGATTCATTGCAATTCAAATACGTGAAAAGATCTGGAAAAATTGATATATTTCAATTAAATATCTTTCGAGTGTTGGTGATTATCGTCTTAAGAGGAAATACAACTACAGTTGACACTCATTCTCTATTATATTTTGGGAGTCACAATGTCAAGTCGTATACAAATTACGTCAACCAAGATTTCTGAACTGCAGGCAACATACATACATACATACATACATACATACATACATACATACATTATCATTATAGACTGTTATGCCTTTCAGCGTTCAGTCTGCAAGCCTCTGAGAATTTACTAAACGTCGCCACAATCCTCGATTTGCAACTAGTGTTGTGGCCTCATTGAGTTCTATACCTCTTATCTTTAAATCGTTAGAAACAGAGTCTAACCATCGTCGTCTTGGTCTCCCTCTACTTCTCTTACCCTCCATAACAGAGTCCATTATTCTCCTAGGTAACCTATCCTCCTCCATTCGCCTCACATGACCCCACCACCGAAGCCGGTTTATGCGTACAGCTTCATCCATCGAGTTCATTCCTAAATTAGCCTTTATCTCCTCATTCCGAGTTCCCTCCTGCCATTGTTCCCACCTGTTTGTACCAGCAATCATTCTTGCTACTTTCATGTCTGTTACTTCTAACTTATGAATAAGATATCCTGAGTCCACCCAGCTTTCGCTCCCATAAAGCAAAGTTGGTCTGAAAACAGACCGATGTAAAGACAGTTTCGTCTGGGGGCTGACTTCCTTCTTACAGAATACTGCTGATCGCAACTGCGAGCTCACTGCATTAGCTTTACTACACCTTGATTCAATCTCACTTACTATATTACCATCCTGGGAAAACACACAACCTAAATACTTGAAATTATCGACCTGTTCTAGCTTTGTATCACCAATCTGACATTCAATTCTGTTGGATTTCTTACCTACTGACATCAATTTAGTCTTCGAGAGGCTAATTTTCATACCATACTCATTGCACCTATTTTCAAGTTCCAAGATGTTAGACTGCAGGCTTTCGGCACAGTCTGCCATTAAGACCAAGTCGTCAGCATAGGCCAGGCTGCTTACAACATTTCCACTGACTTCCACTTCACTGTATAATTCAAAAGGGCACACAATAATTCGTAAGTATCGCTCTGGAGCACGGATTTCTTATCTTTCAATAATGTATCCTGCTAATTCCTCAAAATCGTCATCCATTTTATAGGTAAACTTAAGTAGCATACATGACAATGAATTGCAGTAAGTTCAGCTTCATAAAGTTATACTTTATATACAGTAGTATATCGCTATTAAGCACGGACCTTTTTTTTTTTTTTTTTTTTTTTTTTTGCGAGTGGCTTTACGTCGCACCGACACAGATAGGTCTTATGGCGACGATAGGATAGGAATGGCCCAGGAGTTGGAAGGAAGCGGCCGTGGCCTTAATTAAGGTACAACCCCAGCATTTTCCTGGTGTTAAAATGGGAAACCACGGAAAACCATCTTCAGGGCTGCCGACAGTGGGATTCGAACCCACTATCTCCCGGATGCAAGCTCACAGCAGCGTGCCCCTAACCGCATGGCCAACTCGCCCGATAAGCACGACTTTCTTGCGCCGGAATCTGGAATAAAGTCGAGATATAAGTTTACTTAATGCGACTATGAATACCGGCCTGGGGGGCCATCCGAACACTTGTGTAACGAAATTGCATACTACCACCTCTCCTAAACTGATGGTGAAAAGTTTTTTGACTAACGGGACTCGAACCGGCTAACTACAGTGTCAGACCATATAGACTTGTCGCCTTACATAGCCGCCAGGCTGGCTACCACTAGTCTACTACTGCCACTACTATTTTAGAAGAATATAAGACAGGATCGCTTTTTTAAAAAGAATAGAATTATATCCTGTCCGTATTGATATGAGAGCTCCCCATTTTCGAATGCATCTGCTTTACGAAAGTAAAAGGCTTGCTCACATCCTGTGCAGATCAACTTTCCCGGCCATACAATGCCACAAATTCTTGGCTTTGTTTCTCAGAGCAATTGCTGTCGGAGGGTTTGACATCTTGGAGTGACCTACCCTTTTATGTCCCCTTGTCAACTAATTGCGGTCGCTCGGTTGACAGTACAACAATCCTCCCCCAACTTTATTGTCAGTAGCCACCTGCACATGTCATCATGGATCACCGAACAAAGCCGACAAGAGTCGAGGTTTCACGAAGCTCAGCCAGAGGGGTTGTTTTCTTTCAATTCGGCACTCCTGCTTTTACTTCAAGTTTTTCTCCCTTTTTCTTTCTTCTCCTTCTACTTACATCATGGCTATAATTGGCTATTTTGTTCTCTGACCGCCGACGGCTAAAATCTCAAGAGCTACTTCCCCAAATTTAACAGATTCACTGTGGAGTCTCGTAGAGATTGCCAGTCTTATTACTTGATTGAGCGACTAGAGATACAGAATACAGGGTAGTCTAACTAAGTGAACATAATATTAAGAAAATTTTCTTGCTGAATTCTACATGAATATAAGTTAATAAGTAATAACATAAGTAGCCTACTTTAACACAAATTAAAATATAATATTTTAGCTTTCACAGCCTCATTGCACTTGAAACTGGTTTACAGCTTATTAGGTTGCGTCGATTACATATAGGCCTACCGGGGGAGGGGGGCAAAATGTTTACATTTGGACTGACGCGGGATTGACTCTTATTAATGAACATCACAGAAGATCGTAAGCAATTATCTTCATTTTGGTTCGTATTGTTAGGTACAATTACAATAAGTAGAAATAAGCATTCCACCTAAATAAAATCGTAACGACCGTGTGTCTGTACATCGACTATTTTGAAGAAATTTTCATTCAGTTATCCGTTTCCGGTGTAGTAATGACCATCTGCATATTTTTTATCTTTAGTGTCTGTTTGCTTTTTTATCTGTTTATCTGTTTGAGTTCTTAAAACTTGAAAACTACTGGATATATTTCTACCAAACTTCATATTTAGAATCCACTTGTCCTTGAGTAGGTTTTAGGACCAATATTGTTTCTAAATCCCTGAACTGAATGGGGGTTTATACGATACCGAAACATTGATTTGCACTCCCACAAAATATACACAACCAAACTTGATGGAAATCTATCTGCCTTAATGGAAATCAATTTCTAAAACTTTATTTCTCATGTGCATCATTCTTATACGAGATTTAATAAGGGGGATATCATTAACGGAAGCGTTTTTCACTCTTAAGTTCGAGCGGACTTAGGCATAAAAGCGGGCGCGTGTATAGCATATTTCTTATAACTACAAAACTACTGGAAATACTTTAATATTTTATTTAGCATCCCCTTATCCATAGGTAGCTTTTAAGGTCCATAGCATTTCAAATACCCGGAGTGGACTGAAGATTTATAGGAAAACGAAACCGTGATTTTACTCTCCCACAAAATATACCAGACCAACCTGGATGGGAATCAATCAGCCTTGATGGAAATCCATTTCTAAAACTGTTTCCTCGTGTACACCTTTTCGATAGGATGATTATTAAGGGAGATATCATTAACGAGCGGTTTTACAGGCTAAGTCCAGTAGACATAGCCCAAAAGATGTACGTGGAGCAGATTCCGTATCTGTATGTATAACATCGTAACGAGCGTGTGTCTGTACATTGACTATTTTGGCGAAATTTTCATTCAGTTATCCGTTTCAGGTGTAATAATGACCATCTGCATATTTGTTATCTTTGGTGTCCGTTTGTTTGTTTGTCTGTCTGTCTGTTACCGGGCGAGTTGGCCGTGCGGTTAGGGGCGCGCACCTGTGAGCTTGCATACAGAAGATAGTGGATTCGAGCCCCACTGTTGGCAGCCCTGAAAATGGTTTTCTGTGGTTTTCCATTTTCACACCAGGCAAATGCTGGGGCTCTACCTTAATTAGGCCACGGCCGCTTCCTTCCCACTCCTAGCCCTTTCCTATCAAATCGTCACCATAAGACCTATCTGTGTCGGTGCGACGTTAAGCCAATTGTAGTATATATATAGGCTATATATAAAAAACTTATATATATTTGTCTGTTTGTCCGGGTTCTTATAGCTTGAAAATTACTGGATATATCTCTACCAAACTTTGGTAGGTTTTAGGACCAATATTGTTTCTGAAATAAATGAACTGGCGTATGGCTTTTTTTTTTTTTTTTTTTTTTTTTAGTGCCGGGGGTGTCAGAGGACATCCAGGTGCAGGTCTTTTGATTTGACACTGGCAAGCGACCTGCTCGTCGTGATGAGGATGAAATGAAGATGAAGACAACACAAACACCCAGCCCCCGTACCAGCGAAATTAACCAATGATGGTTAAAATTCCCGACCCTGCGGGGAATCTAACGCGGGACCCCTGTGACCAAAGGCCAGCACGCTAACCATTTAGCCATGGAGCCTGACAATATTGTTTCTAAATCCCTGCATTGACTGGGGGTTTATACGAAACCGAAACCGTGATTTTGCACTCCTACAAGATATAGGCTACACAACCAACTTCGTGAAAATCTACCTGCCTTAATGGAAATCAATTACTGAAAGTTTTTTCTCATGTGCATGATTTCGATACAAGGATTAATAAGGGGGGGGGGGGTATCTTTAACGGACCGTTTTTCACTCCAAGTTCGAGCGGACTTTTTTAAAAGCTTTTTTTTTATTTGTATGTTCGTCCGTTTGTTGAGTTCCTTTAACTGGGAAACTACCGGTCATGGGATAGCGGAGCACTGATCCGCAGGTGTGTTGTCTGCGCACCACACGCCTCCTGTGCCAGCGGCAGTTGTATATGAGACCTTGTGAGCAGTGGCTGTGCATGTGACAGGTGTAACATGGAACGTCGTCGTGAGCTGACACCGTTCGAACGAGGTATGGTGGTCGGTGCCCGACGGATAGGAAGTGCGATTTCGGAAGTGGTGCGGGAATTCGGTTTCACACGATCAACCGTGTCCGGAGTATACCGTGAATGGTTGAATGCGGGTGTCACCGTCCACAACAGACGAACGACCGGTCGTCCAGCCACCCTCGATGACCGTGCCCGGCGACATCTGAGACGGATTGTCAATAGTGACAGACGGGCAACCGTGCAACAAATCACGGCTCAATTCAAAACAGGCCGTGCTAGACACGTCTTCCAGTGGACAATCCGTAAGAACATGGGTTCTATGGGTCATGGGAGCCGGCGCCGCACACGGGTGCCACTATTAACCCAACGTCATCGGGCACAACGACGCGCATTTGTCGCCAGTCACCAGGTATGGACACTAGAACAATGGCGTTACGTGATATGGTCGGACGAATCACGATTTCAACTGCACCATGCCGATGGGAGGCACCATGTATGGCGCAGATCACATGAAGGGATGGATCCCGCCTGCCTTGCAGGTGTGGCCCAGGGCGCTGGTGTCTCTGTTATGGTCTGGGGGTGCATTTTCCTGGTATGGAATGGGGCCTCTAGTTGTTCTGGAAAAGACGTTGAATGGTACGCGGTATGTTGAGCTGCTCGGAGACCATCTCCACCCATTTTTGGCCTTCCAGCGCCAGACGGTTCTGCGGTGTTTTAAGATGATAACGCGCGCCACATCGCTCCCACGTCGCCCGGGAATGGTTCCAGGAACATGCAGCGCAGGTCCAACGACTGCCATGGCCACCCAGGATCCCCGATATGAACCCTATCGAGCATATCTGGGATGTCCTGGAACGCAGGCTCCGTGCCATGGATCCTGCACCCACGAACAGACCAGCACTGGCGGCCGCTCTGCAAACGATTTGGTGTCAGCTGCGTCCAGAGGACTACCAGGGACTTGTCGACTCACTTCCACGGCGTCTCACTGCAGTTCGCAGGGCCAGAGGAGGCCCTACACGCTATTAGGTGACTATCCCATGACATTTGCTAAGTCAGTGTATATTTCTACTAAACTTTATATCTGTCCTTGGGTAGGTATTAGGGTCAATATTATTTCTAAATCCCGGATTGGTTTGGGGGTTTATAGGAAGTCGAAACAGTGATTTTACCCTCCCACAAAATATACATGACCAAACTTAATGGAAAACTACCAGCCTTAATGGAAATCAATTTCTAAAGGTTTTTCTCATGTGCATCATTTCGATAGGAGGATAACAAGAGAGTTATCATTAATTGTTTGTTTTAAAGGCTGTCGTGTCGTTCCAAGTTGGGTTAAATGGTTTAAATAAAGAGCCATTTTACTCTTTCCGATAGAACAGATAGTAAGAGAGTTTATCGTCAACGATTGGTTTCATGAGTCTTCAGACACAGTACCATTCCCGGTTTCAGAAGAACAACAATATGTAACCGAGAAGTGGGGAGAATTACGCACAACTTCAGACCAGGAACTGTATCGTTCATTAAACCCTGTGATCTACACCATTTTGTGTCCACTTTGTTCAGTTTTATCGTACTTCAGGTTACTGCCATGTTGAACATGCCGTATTAAACGTTTGAACACGCTTGTAACTTCGCATAAATTCATGAAGGAATCGTGAAATCGATTACCAATTCCCATGCGAAGAACGGATACGTATGTTAGTCAATACATATTTATTATGTGTGACTATATATATATACATATACACTGACTGACAGAGCAAATGCAACACCAAGAAGGAGTGGTTCGAAATGGATGAAAGTTGGGGAAAAAACAGAGACGGCACGGACGAATAATTAATGTTTATTTCAAACCGATATGCAGGTTACACAATGCGCACGGCATCGACTCAGTAGGATGTAGGACCACCGCGAGCGGCGATGCACGCAGAAACACGTCGAGGTACAGAGTCAATAAGAGTGCGGATGGTGTCCTGAGGGATGGTTCTCCATTCTCTGTCAACCATTTGCCACAGTTGGTCGTCCGTACGAGGGTGGGGCAGAGTTTGCAAACGGCGTCCAATGAGATCCCACACGTGTTCGATTGGTGAGAGATCCGGAGAGTACGCTGGCCACGGAAGCATCTGTACACCTCGTAGAGCCTGTTGGGAGATGCGAGCAGTGTGTGGGCGGGCATTATCCTGCTGAAACAGAGTATTGGGCAGCCTCTGAAGGTACGGGAGTGCCACCGGCCGCAGCACATGCTGCACGTAGCGGTGGGCATTTAACGTGCCTTGAATACGCACTAGAGGTGACGTGGAATCATACGCAATAGTGCCCCAAACCATGATGCCGCGTTGTCTAGCGGTAGGGCGCTCCACAGTTACTGCCGGATTTGACCTTTCTCCACGCCGACGCCACACTCGTCTGCGGTGACTATCACTGACAGAACAGAAGCGTGACTCATCGGAGAACACGACGTTCCGCCATTCCCTCATCCAAGTCGCTCTAGCCCGGCACCATGCCAGGTGTGCACGTCTATGCTGTGGAGTCAATGGTAGTCTTCTGAGCGGACGCCGGGAGTGCAGGCCTCCTTCAACCAATCGACGGGAAATTGTTCTGGTCGATATTGGAACAGACAGGGTGTCTTGCACATGCTGAAGAATGGCGGTTGACGTGGCGTGCGGGGCTGCCACCGCTTGGCGACGGATGCGCCGATCCTCGCGTGCTGACGTCACTCGGGCTGCGCCTGGACCCCTCGCACGTACCACATGTCCCTGCGCCAACCATCTTCGCCACAGGCGCTGCACCGTGGACACATCCCTATGGGTATCGGCTGCGATTTGACGAAGCGACCAACCTGCCCTTCTCAGCCCGATCACCATACCAGGGTGGCCACCCGTATGGAAAACCGGGGAAACCGGGAAATGTCAGGGAATTCGAAAAATGACTGGAAAACCGGGAAATAGGCATAGGCCTTGTAAACCGGGAAATGTCAGGGAATTCCGAAAAAAATCTGGAAATTCGTTCTGCCATATAAAATTGACATACCGTATTTATCCCTTAATAGAAGCACATTTTTCAGTTTTTATAACATTAATCTAGGGCATGTCTTTTATGCCAGGAATAAATTGTAAAGAAAACTGAACAAACATTTAAAAAATCAAGTGTGATCTCGAACGTGAAGTAACCAATAGCATCAGTAGCTATATGGATAGGCTATAGCAAGCAGTAGCGACTATGATAGATCGATTGATCGATCGAATTTTCAATGTTATGATCTGCTTACTATTGAATATGCTGTGTTGTTGGGGAATGGCGAGCATGTTGAATTAGGCCTATATTGCGTTCTCAGTTTTTCTAATCGCTTAAATACATGGCTTCCACAACAAAATATGCATATAGACAAAATTACACAACCCAAAGGATGACTGTTTAGTGTGTAATGACGTGTGCCATAGTCACTACCTCGTAAAGTGTAAAAACAAGACAACAAACACTGACTGAATGCAGGAAAGTGCGAAATTCACTTAAACTTAATACTCATTGAGTGTTCATGATTATTATTATTAATATTATTATTATTATTATTATTATTATTATTATTATTATTATTATTATTATTATTATTATTATTATTATTATTATTATTATTATTATTATTATTATTATTATTATGAAATGCGCTGATGTAGGTAACACCGTGGGCCGCGCCATGTTGAGTTTCTAACCTAACTTTCGTGAGAGGGGTTCGGTAGTTTTCAGGCACGACTAGTAGCTTGTAATATCACGTGTAATTTTGTGAATAGAGAACAAGATTTAAAATAAAGTGACATCACACTGTAAGATGAAGGTTGTTTGTTGGTTAGGAGATTTTGAGTTTGTGAAGTATATTTGTATGTATTCGTTCTTGATCCAGTCAATCCCAAACCACCATTCATATCGATTTATATCGGTTGAGCGCAATCTTGAAACCTGTCTGCCAACTGTATTGCCTACATCACCACGTGGTTAAGTTACCTAACTCGGCGTGTGTGGTATACAGGTTTAATAGTGTTCAATGTAGTTGTAATTTTATTTACATCCGTGTGTTGGTTACCATATAGTTCATCTGTGTACCATACCCCTGTATAGTTCGTGCAAGACAAGCGGCAAGAATGTGACTCGGCAAAAATTGACATCGTGGTATCGATCAGCCATAACCTCCTTCTTATGCCGGTCATTAGCCGCGAATAATTTATTTCTTTTACACTTTATAATAATGTACCTATTCTTGTTTTAGTGTATGATATTGTTAGGAAGTTTTGTGAATTTGTTTTCACTTGTGATTTGCGTGTGATTTTCATAGTAGGGTATTGCATTTTACGAGTGCATCAACTGTTATCGAAGCAATAGAGTGCTGACAGCATAGGTAAGGCAGTGCTCACTTGTTTTGCGAACTGTCAGTTTACAAGAAAGTCGTGCGGAGTATAGGACTATTTATTTATTTATTTTTTTCAATATACTTACTTTTTTCAGCTAACAATGTCTTCATCAAAGCCAAGGAAAACTTCGTTTAATGAAAGGTGGCTGCTTGATGATACTTTCAGAACGTGGTTGAAACCCATGCCTCAGGACAAATTTTCAGCATATTACATAATATGTAAAACATAATTTTCTCTTAGCAACATGGGGAGGCAGGCATTAAAAAGTCACATGGTAGGAAAGAAGCATGCCAGTAGTGTCAACTTCAGTCAGTTCTCATCATCCCTTTCAAGTTATTTTAAAAAAGAACATTCGAATAGTGAAGTAAAAAATGACTTAAACTCAGTAGATAATACCCTGGCCGCAAACACAAATTGTCCTCTGCCTGCCACAGCTACCACAACGAACTCTATCACATATGACTCCACTGCTGCTGTTTCTTCTGCTTCTTCTTCTTCTTCTTCTTCTTCTTCTTCTTCCTCCATTAAAGAAGGTTCACCAGAGACGAGATGTCTACAGAATTATCTTTCAAGAGAGCAAGTAACCAAAGCTGAGATTATATGGTGCATGCATACGGTCATGCAACAACATTCTTTACGTTCCAGTGAAGCTAGTGTACGTTTGTTCACAGTAATGTAATGTAACGTTTCCAGACATGTACATTAATTACTCATTTATTTTTTGCATGTTAAGGTTTCAAAATGTATTTTAATACTACGGCCATACCTGGAAACCTATTATAATTTAATTTTTTTGTCATTGTGTGTCAGGGAAAAAATTGGTTTTATGTCTGGAAAACAGGGAAATGTCAGGGAATTTCAAAATCTGGATTTGGTGGACACCCTGCATACCCCTCGTAAAGTCGTCTGTCTGCTGGAAATGCCTCCGTTGACGGCGGCCTGGCATTCTTAGCTATACACGTGTCCTGTGGCACACGACAACACGTTCTACAATGACTGTCGGCTGAGAAATCACGGTACGAAGTGGGCCATTCGCCAACGCCGTGTCCCATTTATCGTTCGCTACGTGTGCAGGACAGCGGCGCATTTCACATCATGAGCATACCTCAGTGACGTCAGTCTACCCTGCAATTGGCATAAAGTTCTGACCACTCCTTCTTGGTGTTGCATTTGCTCTGTCGGTCAGTGTATATATATCACATTTTGGGACTAGTTTCAATCATATAATGATCATCCACGGCCACTCTTAGCTAAAAATTGTAGCTAAAAATTGACAAAGCGATAGACTTTGTATAGTCTATAGGCCTATATAGGCCTATATCTAAAACAATGACAAAACTTATACATAAAAACTTGGTGATGTGCTCATGAGCTGTGTTTTGAAGTTTGATGTGTCTTTTTAGTCTGTGTACAATCAGCAGTGACGGTGCTACCGAAGATACTACTATACGCGAACCTTTTATTGATATAGTTGGGAACAAATCATGACGACCTCGCCTCACACCGCTACTTTCAAGCGGCAGCTCGGTGTCTATTAGCGACTTATAGGATTTACTACATCTACTGCAGCCAGAGTTGCCAAATCGGCTACTGCACTCTACACGAAGAAAGGGTAAATACTACAGAGAGTGAGAAAGAAAGTGGTTTGGCAGCCTCTCCAAAACAAACAAGGATCGCTTAGAACTCGTTAACTCAGCAGGGTGCAGGGTGTGATTGACTACTGGCTTTCAGCTCGCTTCTAAGAACTGAAGCCGTCATGTTTTGTCCCCAACTATACCTGAGTTCCCTAATGCTGAATCGGTAGACCTCGGTTATCTTCGAGATTCGCATCGGCAACCTTTGAAACACAAACTATGAATCGGTTATGCATTGCCGTGAGACATCTGGCGTACACTTTAAGTACTAGTACTGTTGTTGTTTACACAGCAAAGCCAAACTATAGAATTGATGCTAGGAACAAGATTCGCATCGATCAATCGATTCAATTCAGATTTCATTTCCATTCAGTTGGCAGTATAACCGGAACCGGGAGAGCACCCTCCTTACTCCTCACCCCCGCAAAACCTCGTGTCAAGAAAAGGTTCGCGAATGGTATTTACAACAACTTGTCTTGGCACAATTCACAAATTTATATACAATTTACGATGTTCTACATATCTCAGTTAACCCCGCCTTGTTTTCAAATTTCCGGAAAACGATAGAAGTTCACAAATTAAATGAGGCAATCAATTCTATTGAAACTCTCTCAAGAAAAATACTAGCAATTTCTCATCAGCATCATCTTATTACCCAATTTGTGGCTTTGAACCGATAGCACCCATATGACATTCATGATTATAGTGAATGCTGAAAATCTCATAGATGAACTTTTCACAGACTCAACTAATCAAATCGGTTGAATTTGGCATTCATCAAAATATTATTTTATCCAATGTGAATGTCATTGGAAGTAATTTTAATTTCAAGAATTTATACCTGTTTTGACGTTACCAGACGCAACATTTTACTTTTTAAAAAAAGACATTTACTAGACCGAATTATTCATTTCTTATTAGGAGAGGTAAGGTAAGGGTTATTCTGCCCGAAGGCAGGTCCAAACCTCCGCAGAGGTGTTCCTGAGCCGGAGTTTACGTGCGGTAGGGTGGCCAGTTCCTTTCCGCTCCTCCATTCTCTTACCCCCACCAACAGCGCGTGGCAACCCATCCAACTCCTGACCACGCCCAATGATGCTTAACTTCGGAGATCTCACGGGATCCGGTGTTTCAACACGGCTACGGCCGTTGGCTGTTAGGAGAGATATAACGAAATTTCTTTTTCTTATGAATTTATGTTAAGTAAATTATTATGGGATTATTGTTATTATAGGATTAACTCGTTGGATGAAACTGTACGAATAAACCGGCTTCGGTGGTGGGATCATGTTAAGCGAATGGATGAGGATAGGTTATCTAGAGTATAATGAACTCAACCATGGAGGGTAAGAGAAGTAGAGATCAAGACGACAATGGCTAGACTCAGTTTTTAATGATTTAAAGTTGAGATGTGTAGAACTCACACGAGGCCGTAGAGCTAGTTATAGTCTAAATAGGGTATTGTGGAGGAGCTTAGTAAATTCACAGAGGCTTGCAGACTGAACGCTGAAAGGTGTTACAGCCTATAATGAAGATGTATGTTCTTGTGTGTTACGGGAATACTGTGGTTTACAGAGGTGAAAGAAGATGCGGGCATGAATGGCTGGATATAAGAGTCAAAAGATTAATTTTTTTTTGCTTTATGTCGCACCAACACAGACAGGTCTTTTGGCGACGATGGGACAGGAATGCACGAAGGCAGGTCCGGACCTCCGCAGAGGTGTTCCTGAGCCGGAGTTTACGTGCGGTAGGGTTGCCAGTTCCCTTCCGCTCCTCCATTCCCTTACCCCCGACCAACAGCGCGTGGCAACCCATCCAACTCCTGACCACGCCCAATGTTGCTTAACTTCGGAGATCTCACGGGATCCGGTGTTTCAACACGGCTACGGCCGTTGGCTGTGAAAATGGGAAACCTTGGAAAATCATCTTCAGAGCCGTCGACAGTGGGGCTCGAACCCACTACCTCGCGAATTCTGGATACTGGCCGCAATTAAGCGACTGCAGCTATCGAGCTCGGTAAATTTGTCGTCAATTTAAAATAAAATTAGAGCAATATTTATTTCTCTGCTATCTTTTGGTTTCTCTTCAAAGTCTCAACTTTACAAATACAGGTACAAAATTTTGTAAGATTGGGTAACAATTTTAGAAAAACGAATAATAATCGTTTAACAAATCTGAGCTTGAAGCTCCCTAATTATAAATTTTCCGTGAGCGCTGAGGCTCCTTTCAACAAACAGTCAAGGAGACGGATCTTACAATTTCTTTTACATCAATAGTAAGAACATCTTTGCTCTATCAATTATCCAGGAGACTACACTCCAGACATTATATCATTCCATCCTTCCAAAGGCACTATTCAACCTTTGCATTAATAGGAAGAGCGTCTACACTTAAAATCAATTTTCAAAATTTTACATTTTCCAGGCCTATAAAAGGCACAACCTACAGTTTACAAAAGAGAACGATATTCACTATTTTAAATGCTCAACAGTCTAGCATCTTTACATGAAAAGAATGAAATAGAGTTTAACAGGGGTATCGAGTACCCATTCTACCAGGCCTTTGTGAAAAACAACAGTTTTAAATTACTGGCCCAAAAATCAAAATGGTGAGGAGGCGGACATTTTCGCTCCTGGAAAATTAAAATGAAAACCTTAAAACCCTATTTGGGCTTATGGCCCGAAGTTACAGAGGCTAAGCCTATACTACTGAGGTGAATTGATGGAGAAAAATATTTAAGTTACAGAGATTACAAAATGAAAATGAAAATGGTTACAAAATCATAGTCACCTCAAAATCAAGTTGAGAGGGAACACGAGAGGGTAACGCACTCTCTATCCTCTAATTTCGGTTAAGTTCTTTCGGCTTGCTGAAATTTACATTTAAGTTTGAAATTTACATTGTAGAAAATAAAGTTACATTACTACAGATTTGAAAGCTTCCCCTAGAGCTAGCTTTCCAGGACTATCACATAGTTAAGCCAGAACTGCCATTACGTTGAGGTGGTGGACCTCTCGAAGATGGACGAGGCGCCGTCGCCTCCTTTATAAATACACACTATATACAGGAGCAATCAATAAGACAACCTGATTCGAAAATGTTCGTTCGTTCGTAATCTGTTTACCCTCCAGGTTCGGTTTTTCCCTCGGACTCAGCGCGGGATCCCACCTCTACCGCCTCAAGGGCAGTGTCCTGGAGCTTCAGACTCTGGGTCGGGGGATACAACTGGGAGTATGACCAGTACCTCGCCAAGGCGGCCTCACCTGCTATGCTGAACAGGGGCCTTGTGAGAGGATGGGAAGATTGGAAGGAATAGACAAGGAAGAGGGAAGGAAGCGGCCGTGGTCTTAAGTTTTGTACCATCCCGGCATTTGCCTGGAGGAGAAGTGGGAAACCACGGAAAACCACTTCCAGGATGGCTGAGGTGGGAATCGAACCCACCTCTACTCAGTTGACCTCCCGAGGCTGAGTGGACCCCGTTCCAGCCCTTGTACCACTTTTCAAATTTCGTGGAAGAGGCGGGAATCGAACCCGGGCCTCCGGGGGGTGGCAGCTAATCACACTAACCACTACACCACAGAGGCGGACGATCCGAAAATGTGCCAGCTTTTATAGCCGAGGGGAAAATTCCATAAAACTCTCTGGGCTAAGGCCCGACACACCCCCAGTTCTGAATGGACGATTAAATATACAGTATACCAGAAAATTTTGAATGGGTGAAAAATAAATATACAAAAGTTTCTATTGGCCAACATCTTAAGTTGGCGGGAAGAGATAGAAGTGTTGTAAACACGCCGAAAACAAACGATTCAGTTTAGGAAACCTTAACGTACAAAATTACACTACAATTTTAATAGTTCATCTTCACAGAAGAGATGGGCTGCCTGGCCGAGGCGGTAAAGACGTGCTCGGTTGGCCCGGAAGGACGTGGGTTCGAATCCCCGTCAGGAAGTCGTAAAATTTAAGAAACGAGATTTCCACTTCCGGAGGTGCACATGGCCCTGAGGTTCACTGAGCCTACACCAAAAATGAGTACCAATCCTGGGGGGCAAAGGCGGCCGGGCGTAGAGCTAACCACTCTACCCCACGAAGTGTCGAGGTTACGGATAGTGGAAGCCTTTACCTTCCACCCCTCCGAGGGCCTTCATGGCCTGTACGGAGATGACTTTGCTTTGCTTTTGCTTCACACAAGAGGGCATAACATAAGTTTATAGTAGCGACATCTGTTGAGAAATTTCCAAACTTCTTGTATTAGCTGTTGCAAACTTCGTATATCAGATGGCATTCTCAAGGGCGCTTTATTTAAATGTACGGGGCGGGTGTACCTCCGGTACAGTGTGTAGGCCTATGATGGATATAATTACAATTATGAAACATTTACCTTCATACACAATTACTCACCTCCAATTCTCACTCTCCAAAAGAATATGACTACCACTAAATGAAAGTTTTCATTCCATCCCTGAAGGGAGCAACGGGCCGCCTAGGCGGTAAAATGAAATAGCGTTTGGCTTTTAGTGCCGGGAGTGTCCGAGGACATGTTCGGCTCGCCAGATGCAGGTCTTTTGATTTGACACCCGTAGGTGACTTGCGCGTCGTGATGAGGATGAAATGATGATGAAGACAACACATACACCCAGCCCCCGTGCCAGCGAAATTAACCAATGATACCGGGAATCGAACCCGGGACCCCTGTGACCAAAGGCCAGTACGCTAACCATTTAGCCATGAAGCCGGACGCCTAGGCGGTAAAGCCGTCTCACAAGGTAGGGAGATGTTCGGACAATACGAGAGGGTTGGCGGCCGTGGCCTATACTAGGAACTGCCCCGGCATTCGCCTTAGTGCAGCAGAATGGAAAACCAGGGAAAACCATTCTCAGGACAGCGGACGGTGGGGACCAGTCCCTCTCCGTCTCCCGAATACAGAGACGCGTAGAGCCACGGTAGAGCCAAGGCCACCCCTCCTCCCTCGGTTGGCCGGTCGGAGTGCAGAACTGTTTTTGTGGGCCGAGATCCACTCAGCATCCACCGATCAAGAACATGACAATTCTGCTTTTTTTTTTTAAATAGGCTATGCAGACAAAATTACTTTTAGGGGGAATAATTTGTGCACTGAGGATTTTACTGTCCGCCTCTGTAGTGTAGTGGCCAGCATGATTAGCTGCCACGCCCGGACGCCCGCGTTCGTTTCCCGCGTCTTCCACGAAATTTGAAAAGTGGTGCGCGGGCTGGAATGGGGTCCACTCAGCCTCGGGAGGTCAACTGAGTAGAGGTGGGTTCGATTCCCACCACAGCCATCCTCGAAGTGGTTTTCCGTAGTTTCCCATTTCTCCTTCAGGCAAACGCCGGGATGGTACCTAACTTAAGGCCACGGCCGCTTCCTTCCCTCATCCTTGTCAGTCCCTTCCAATCTTCCCATCCCCCCACAAGGCCCCTGTTCAGCATAGCAGGTGAGACCGCCTGGGCAAGGTACTGGTCGTCCTCCCCAGTTGTATACCCCGATCCGCTGCCTGACACTCCGGGACACTGTTCTGGAGGTGGTAGGGGTGGGATCCCTCGCTGAGTCCGAGGGAAAAACTAACCCTGGAGGGTAAACAGATTAAGAAAGAAAGAAAGAAAGAAAGAAAGAAAGAAAGAAAGAAAGAAAGAAAGAAAGAATGAATGAATGAATGAATGGATGAATGAATGCTACTTGCTTTACGTCGCACCGACACAGATAGGTCTTATGGCGACGATGGGACAGGAAAGGCCTAGGAGTGGGAAGGAAGCGGCCGTGGCCTTAATTAAGGTACAGCCCCAGCATTTGCCTGGTGTGAAAATGGGAAACCACGGAAAACCATTTTCAGGGCTGCCGACAGTGGGGTTCGAACCTACTATCTGATGAATGAATGAAATGACACAGGTTCTCCTTAATCCCATTATGAGAAGTCTGTTCAAAGGTGAACGAAGTAATTTTAATTTTACATACAATATGAATTGAACATAAAATAAATCTAATTTATGGGCATTCCTTTCATATGTTTACCACGAGCGTGAGACGTTTGGGGCGGTAGAGTGTTTATCTGAGAAACAGAGGTCGATTTGGATGGTCTGTTTAAATGGTCTTTTGTTGGTTTATTAGAATAACAGAGGTCGTTGGAGTAACTGAGAACACACTCTTACGTGAACAACGCGAGTACTAGTCAGTTTGTGCGGAGATAGCTTGACTGTGAAATGGAGGTTTCTGTTATCGAACACGTATTGACTATAAAACGGGGGTAATGTTTGTATTGTGTCTGATGTGAAATGAAATATGGAAAGGTGAAGGTTTTATGCGCAATCAGACAATTGTAGTGTAGTGGTGTACAGTGATACAACTTTCGAAAATTGTAAGTGTGTATGTGTAATAATTTCTTTAGTTGAAAGAACTGTTGCTACAAGGAAATCCGAAGAAGACTCTCATTCTTGACCGAACAAGCTAATAAGAAGCAGTCTGCAATCAACATCACATGAGGTAACCAATAATTTATTACATAATCACATGCCATTAATGAGAAAATCTGTTTTAGAATATGTAAGAAATCTCTATCGACTATTCCTTAAAGTAGAAACGAAGTGATACATCAGTTTCTTCAGAGAGAATATGAAATTGTATTAGAAAATTAGCAATATTGTTTCTTTAACCTTGTCAAACCCCCAATTCTATTTACATGTTCCGCAAATTTGGAACTTCTATGCTCAATTTTTGGAGATGCTCATTTTTTTTCAATCAACTTTTCAAAATGCATTTGGACAGATATATACTGTGTTTATGTTTGCTGGGACCTAGATTCATCTTGACAAGATTTTAGGCAGATTTTGTAAAAGCAACGCCTACGATGGTGGGATCTCTCTTTCCTGAATGCACCATCCATTGCTATAGATTCCATCTCACCGAATAGTGGCGCAGAAAAATGCGAGGAAAGAATATTTAGATTCCGAGTCGCAAGTGGGGAAGTGGCTCCATTATTATTTTCGGCTCGTCGTTATTACCTACCCATGAATATGGCGAGGCTTTTACAGAACTGGTAGCCATAGGCAGTGGCGACTCTTCTTCATCAGATGGGGCTCAAGTCTGGGTAACAGAAAACTAAATACATGTATTAGTAAGAGAAGGCCAATTAGAGACCTTGATGCTGTAGAATTGTAAACATTTGCCATGAGCCCACCCTTGTCTTTCCCTGGCCGATATTTTTATTTCTCGAAGTGTCGGGCCTTTCCACTTTTTCTCTCTGATTCGTGTTTTATAGAGGATGGTTGCCTAGTTGTACTTCCTCTTAAAACAATAAACACGACCACCACCACTCTCTGCCCCATTTGGACGGTCGCCGCTGCCCATAGCATTTGTTGACTTGCACTTACGAAAGTTACAGAAGGCCTACCTTAATGCTCGTTCAGTATTTCCTCTTAGCATTTGTTTGGCCTGCTGACCCTGCCACTCAACCTAGTCCTCTCCGTGTAAGGACGTACCCTAAGGGTGCAACCTTATCCTTTCTCCCCTGTAATATTAAGATATTGATTTATGGTTACTTTTCTTGCTGTTGGGTCTTTTTCAGTGTCGGTAACCATACAGTTTAGGGACCCTACTTGCCGATACGACGTCTTACATTTACCGTTAATCTGGCACGTTGGCAACGTTCAATCACTGCTCTAGCGTGAAGTGCGTGTTGCCACCGCATTGCCGTTAAAGTCACTAGTGATACATTTGCGAGAATATTTAAAGCATATTTTCTTTTTCTGTGGGATTGTAAATCTATTTGGCTAATACCAGGTAAGTAGGATTGTGGCATGTTCGGATAATGCATTTAATAACATAGTTTGTGTGAAATGATGAAAGTGCTCAAATACGTCAGTCTCATGTCTAGATCTACCGGTACATGAAATAACTCTTGCGGGACGAAATTTTGGCAGTAGAACTTATAACATTATTATTTTCAAATCCGCAGTGAACTTGAAAGCTGACCTAAATTCCGTTCACGGAGCTTGGCACATTAGTATTCCTATATGTTTCCTGATAAGCTTGAAGATATAACCAGCCTGCAGGCTGAAAATATGCCCAATAATCTCTCTCCTTACTGGTTACCGGTATTGAAGAGAGAAGGAAATATTCGCGCAAAAGAAAGGGAAGTCATTGGATGTCTGGAACTTTCGAAAATCACACTGCAAAGACTTATTAAATAAATTGCATCGTTTAACACGCCCCTCTTTTCAAGAATATGGTTATAGTACGCCTACTGTATGTCAAAATAAAGACAGATAATTTAAGTGAGAAAGTGTGTTTATTTCCTTAATTCCTCATTGAGGAGATATTCATAATTATCTTGATTTATTTCATCTTATCTTTTATCATTTACTAGGGTAGGGAAACATTCATTATCGGTGTTTACATTGAGGTTAGTTTGTTTTGGTTATGTCTGATGATTTTAATATGTAACCACGCAGGTTGGCAGCAGTGATCAGCCATTACAAAAAAGAGAAAAGAAGAGCATCGGGCGGTGATATTTACTTTCTGGGGTATTTCCTTACGTGGCAATTACTATAGAACAAACAATGGACCATAACCCTTCCAAAGTCATCTTAATGAGCACTTTTACGCCCAACACACGAATGTGCACAAAACAGATAACGTACTTTCAGTTCAAGAAGAAGGTAAACTGAAGAGGACGGGAGATGCAGAGTGGGTCCGTGGTTCAACAGCTCTGCACTCTGACCGGCCAACCGAGCAGAGGAGGGGTGGCCATGGCTCTACGCCTCTGCATTCGGGAGACGGGGCAGGGCTGGACCTCATGGCTGGCCCCAACCGTCGGCTGTCCTGAGAATGGTTTTCCGTGGTTTTCCATTCTCCTGCACTAAGGCGAATGCCGGGACAGTTCCTAGTATAGGCCACGGCCGCCAACCATCTCACCTTCTCTGTACATCTCCTTCACCGCAACAAATCTCCCAGCCTGAGAGACGGCGTCACCGTCTAAGAGGCCCGCTCAGGGGGAGGAATGAAAACATTTTCGCTATTAGCTTTACGTCGCACCGACACAGGTAGGTCTTATGGCGACGATGGGACAGGAAAGGCGTAGGAATGGGAAGGAAACGGCCGTGGCCTTAATTAAGGTACAGCCCCAGCATTTACCTGGTGTGAAAATGGGAAACCACGGAGAAACGTCTTCAGGGCTGCCGACAGTGGGGTTCGAACCCACTATCTCCCGGATGCGAGCTCACAGCTGCGCCCCCCTAACCGCACGGCCAACTCGCCCGGTGAAAAAATAGTAGTAGTAGTAAATTAAAGATGAATACAGTAAAAGAGGCAAAACTGTTTAACGCCCGCATAAAAGTACGAATGCCAGGGAGGGGAAGTTACTAAACTAACTTAAAACACATAGGACTGGGAAAGTAACCCTAATGGAATATTTGAAATAGCCTGTTTCATTATGGTCCAAAGTTGTCTCAAATCTGCAAACTGTCATAAGGTAACGATAGTTTTCTTGATTACATTTTTAATTTAGGAAATACAATTTGTAGTCATACCAGGCCATCATCAATTATGACTAAATGGCAGTCCTATGTGTGCCATAAAATGAGAGGGAGATTGTTGTAACCGCCCCAAACGTCCTGTGGAAACGGTTAAGTGGGATCGTCCCGAACGTCGAACACTGCTTGTCCTTGATAGTCACTAAATGAGGCATGGTGTTGAACTCTGAACAGCTGATGAGTGAACGTCAAGGCGCTCTACATTTATTTACACCTTCACAACTTTATCGGTTTTTGTTTTGTTTTATTTTTGTTAAGAAGGAAGCCTTACTTTCCAGTTTTGACTTAGTTTACGTAAATTAAAAGCTTTTCATTCTGTAGAAAACATTAATTATGACACACATAACATACCTGTAAAAACCACCACTATTAAAGAAAGAATACAGAGCTCGATAGCTGCAGTCGCTTAAGTGCGGCCAGTATCCAGTATTCGGGAGAGAGTAGGTTTGAACCCCACTATCGGAAGCCCTGAAAATGGTTTTCCGTGGTTTCCCATTTTCACACCAGGCAAATGTACCTTAATTAAAGTCACGGCCGCTTCCTTCCCACTCCTTACCCTTCCCTGTCCCATCGTCGCCATAAGACCCATCTGTGTCGGTGCGACGTAAAGCAAAAAAAAAAAAAAAAAGAATGAATGGCATGTTTCATTCTAAAAGAACATCCTCAAATTCTTTTTTGCTAGTTGCTTTTACGTCGCGCCGACACAGATAGGTCTTATGGAGACGATGGGAGAGGGAAGGGCTGGGGGTGGGAAGGAAGCGGCCGTGGCCTTAATTAAGGTACAGCCCCAGCATTTGCCTGGTGTGAAAATGGGAAACCACAGAAAACCTCAAATTCTATTAAATCACTTTTAATCATGCGTATCTTCTTCTTCTTCTTCTTCTTCTTCTTCTTCTTCTTCTTCTTCTTCTTCTTCTTCTTCTTCTTCTACTACTACTACTACCACTTTTCCCACACTTGTGGGGTTGCAGGTGATAACTGCATCGCACATGTGGATTTGTCCCTGTTTTACGACCGGATGCCCTTCTTGACGCCAACCCTATATGGAGATATATGATCATTATTGCGTGTTTCTATGGTGGTTGGTGGTGCAGTAGTCTATATTGTCTGAATATGAAGAGGAAAGTGTTGGGACAAACACAAATACCCAGTCCCTGAGCCAGAAGAATAATCCGACGCGATTAGAATCCCAACCCTGCCGGGAATCGAACCTGGGACGCTCTGAACCAAAGGCCTCAACGCTGACCGTTCAGCCAACGAGTCGAACACTTTAAATCATGCGTCTATGGCCAATATTGTTTACACTACGCAAACTAGTCAGCGATGATAATAATAATAGTAATAATAATAATAATTATTATTATTATTTTTAATTTCGTGTGGCTATTTATAGCCGCGCACAGCCATTGTAAGGCAGACCCTCCGATGAGGGTGTGCGGAATCTGCCATGTGCAGGTAACTGCGTGTTATTGTGGTGGAGGGTAGTGTTTTGTGTGGTGTGTGAGTTGCAGGGATGTTGGGGACAGTACAAATACCCAGTCCCCGAGCTTAGGGAATGAACCATTTAAGGTTAAAATCTCCGACCCGGCCGGGAATCGAACGCGTGGCCCTCTGAACTGAAGAGCACTGCTCTGACTATTCAGTCAAATAATAATAATAATAATAATAATAATAATAATAATAATAATAATAATAATAATAGTCTAATAATAATAATAATAATAACAGTCTAATAATAATAATAATAATAATAATAATAATAATAATAATAATCTGATTCTGTGGTGTAGTGGTTAGCGTGATTAGCTGCCACCCCGCAGGCCTGGGTTCGATTCCCGGCTCTGCAACGAAATTTGATACGTGGTACGAGGGCTGGAACGGGGTCCACTCAGCCTCTGGAGGTCAACTGAGTAGAGTGGAGTTCCATTCTCACCTCAGCCATTCTCGAGGTGGTTTTCCATGGTTTCCCTACTTCTCCAGGAAAATCCTGGGATGGTAGGGCCTACCTAAATTAAGGCCACAACCGCTTCCTTCCCTCTTCCTTATTTATCACTTCCAATATTCCCATCCCCCCCACACAAGGCCTCTGTTCAACATAGCAGGTGAGCCCACCTGGACGAGGTGCTGGTCCTCCTTTCCAGTTGTATCCCCAGATGAAATGTCTCACGCTCCAGGACACTGCCCTTGAGGCGGTGGAGGTAGGGTCCCTCGCTGAGTCAGAGGAAACGATCAACTCTGGATGTTAAATGGAAGAAGAAAGGAAGGCGATAATAATAATAATAATAATAATAATAATAATAATAATAATATTAATAATAATTTCATACCTCGAGATAAACTCTCGACGTACAGTGATATTATCATCAGTTGTAGCCTTCAAGGCCTTTAGGAAGGCAATCTGCCTGTGCTCATTCTGTTTGATCCGGTAGTGAAAGAATTAGCTGTTGCCCAGAGGACGCCCGAATACCTTCAGGAAGCATTCTTCGGGGAATCTTGCTTTATAGTACCTATAAGTACGCTGTCATCCATAACCTTCATCAACTGTTTTTTTTTTTTTCAGGAACGAGTCCAAACACAGCTAACATAAGTAGAGAAAAAAATCCATAATTTACTACACTTACAGTAGAGTACTAATAGGCCTACGTTCCTTATTTGTTCATAGTATCACCCATTTATAATCATTGACTAGTTTACGCACTAATATTTTACGTATATGCGCGTGTTTTAAAGTGATTTGGTAGAATCTGAGGATGTTCTAGTAAAATGGAACAGATCATTCTTTGTTAAATAGTATTTCTTTTAAAAAAAAGGTATGTTATAGTATTATATAGACTATTATGTCCTGAACTAGTGTCTGCGACAGACTTGCTTGTTGTTTAAAGGGGCCTGACATCTAAGGTCATCGGCCCCAAAAGGGAATTGAGCCAACGTCACGTGGTTTTCCCAAGCGGTCACCCATCCAAGTACTGACCACGCCCAATGTTGCTTAACTACGATGATCGGACGAGAACAGGAGTATTCAACATGATGGCCGTTGGCTGCGACAGACAAAAAAGCTTTTAAGTTTAATTTATTGGGTGCTTTCATTCCGGAATATATAAGCCTACGTATACCTCTCGCTAACCTATAACGAAATCGAAGATAAGAACCCTTTTCTGGTCTGGACTTTGTCAACGGCCAGTTAATTACCGCGAATTTTCATCATCGTAATCAGCAGCAGCAGTAAGAACGGAACGGTTATATCGTACAGACGATCTTTGTGGTTTGAACTTGTCGGGTAATTGGTCACACATAGCAGAGGAAGAATGTTGCTGCTAACATGGAGCGGACGGCATGCCTCTGACGTAGTCCGGTGCATACAAATCGTCCCTCCCCAAGCTCGTGTGGCGGGGAAAGAAAATTGGAAAAGTGTGTCCCTGAATACCAATAACACGGGAGTGTGAGAGAAGGGGGTGATGGTGGTGGTATGACCGCTCGGCAGCTTGGACATTTGTCTCCGCCCCCCTCTAGGCACGCTGCCGGGCCGCCATGAATAACACACTATAGGGGCACTGAGAACAGACGTGTCCTTCCATAGGGAAATAATAATAATAATAATAATAATAATAATAATAATAATAATAATAATAATAATAATAATAATAATAATAATAATAATAATAATAATAATAATCATCATCATCATCATCTGTTTACCCTCCAGGTTCGGTTTTTCCCTCGGACTTAGCGAGGGATCCCACCTCTACCGCCTCAAGGGCAGTGTCCTGGAGCTTCAGACTCTTGGTCGGGGGATACAACGGGGGAGTATGACCAGTACCTCGCCCAGGCGGCCTCACCTGCTATGCTGAACAGGGGCCTTGTGGAGGGATGGGAAGAGTGGAAGGGATAGGCAAGGAAGAGGGAAGGAAGAGGGAAGGAAGCGGCCGTGGCCTTAAGTTAGGTACCATCCCGGCATTTGCCTGGAGGAGAAGTGGGAAACCACGGAAAAACCACTTCCAGGATGGCTGAAGTGGGAATCGAACCCACCTCTACTCAGTTGACCTCCCGAGGCTGAGTGGACCCCGTTCCAGCCCTCGTACCACTTTTCAAATTTCGTGGCAGAGCCGGGAATCGAACCCGGACCTCCGGGGGTGGCAGCTAATCACGCTAACCACTACACCACAGAGGCGGACAATAATAATAATAATAATAATAATAATAATAATAATAATAATAATAATAATAATAATAATAATAATAATAATAATAATTTACACAATTTAGTTTCCAATCCGAAGGAGTAAAATAATACACTTTAATGGCACACACACACACACACACACACACACACACACACACACACACGCGCGCGTGCGCGCGCGCGAAATGCATATTCCATTTATAGTAACCAAAACTCACTGAACCGGGCGAGTTGGCCGTGCGCGTAGAGGCGCGCGGCTGTGAGCTTGCATCCGGGAGATAGTAGGTTCGAATCCCACTATCGGCAGCCCTGAAAATGGTTTTCCGTGGTTTCCCATTTTCACACCAGGCAAATGCTGGAGCTGTACCTTAATTAAGGCCACGGCCGCTTCCTTCCAACTCCTAGGCCTTTCCTATCCCATCGTCGCCATAAGACCTATCTGTGTCGGCGCGACGTAAAGCCCCTAGCAAAAAAAAAAAAAAACCTCACTGACCGTCACTCAACTGTCCATCGTAGGCCTACTTAGCTACACTGACTGCCGAGAGTTATAAACAGACTCGTAACTTCAGTATTTAGAGTTTAGATTACGGGGATTCTTTGTTATCGTATCTTCGCTGACTATTGGGTTCTCAGAAGTGGCTAATTGCTTCAAAAGCCTTGTTGATGGTTATGAGTGGCAGCAAGGGGTGGTTATTATTGGAACAGTATGGGAAACCCACATTCTTTCAGAAATAACTATTATTGACGAAAGAAGCTCTGCACTACGACGACCTAAGTTTGGAATAACCCTCTGTAATACAAATAATATCGTGTTGTGTGCTGTAGCTTTAACTGTATGTAAAACCACTCTTCAGCTACTGAGTTAAGAAACAGTCATGGGTCCCTCACAAGCCACGGGCCCCCACCGCCCCACGGGGTCTTCGAGGTCCTTGTCGCCTCCACTGATGAAAGACCTATGACCCCTATAGTTTTGAAGTATTTCAAGTGAAGGTATAGAATCATGTGAAGATGTAGAGATTACCGGAACAAAAATTAGGAAAAAAATGGAGTTACCTGGTTTTTAACTACACGACACATATGGTCGCAACAGATGATATATCTTTGATATAAAAGTAGGTAACCTGGAGGATTTGCACGTGCTCTTAAAAGTTTCGTTTTTGTTCTCATGTTCATCAGTAATTATGTAAGTTAGCTGTCCCAGTAACGAAAATGGGAGTCTTACGTAGGTAATTTAGATATTAATGCCAATGTACATTCGCGACACAAACACGTTATAGGTACAAGAGTACGAGATGAGTTTTGGGAGGAATGAATACAAAAATATTACTGTTCAGGATACTAGTTATGTGCGCGAATGACGGCTGGAATCGCGAAAATCGGTTCCTACGACTCCGAGTTCGCACTCAATGTCGCATGCGAGGAATCGGTTTCCGATGACGTCACCAGAGTGTGCTGGGCGTACTCACTAGAGTGAGTCTTGCGTATAGGCCATACGTGGGGAAAATTCGAACGTGCAATATTTGCTGTTTCTTTTGTATACATTGAAATGTCTTATTGGTTGTCATGAATGAATTATGCCACATAATAATGAAATAACAATTTATCCTGGTTGTCTTGAAAATCACAATTTACATTTCGACACTGGGTGTAGCAATCGACTTTGTTATACTGTATTTTTCTAATGTGGTTTTCAAAAATCGGTAGTATAAACGTATAAAGTCTGTAGAATTAAGTCACATTTTTTTATAAGTACACAACCTGTTTCGTAGCGTACCTGTCTTCCGTTACCTTTAATTTGCAATGAGCATTTCATGCTACTGTCCGACTCATTGGCTGAATGGTCAGCGCTGAGGCTTTCGGTTCAGAGGGTATTGGGTTCGATTCCCGGCCGGGTGGAGTATTTTAATCACCTCTGATTAGTTCTTTTGGCCCGCGGACTGGGTGTTTGTGTTTGTTCCAACATTTTCCTCTTCATATTCAGACAACACACTACACTGCCAACCACCACAGGACACGCAATAGTAGTTGGAGTCAGGAAGGGTATCCAGTTGTAAAAAAGGGCCAAATCAACATGTGCGATACAGTTCGCACCCGTGACCCCACAGTTGTGGGAACAGTGGTAGAAAAAGAAGAAGAACATTTCATACTACTGCTAAATATTACAGTATTATGAGAAACTATCAGAATTACTACTGGGTATTTTTGTTTTCATCACTGCTTAATATTAGTTAAGGTTGTCTCTTTAGTATAATTGTATTTTGTTGAATGTCATAATCCCCGTACAGGTTTTGATTTGTTTACAATCCATACAATTTGATTAGTTGCAAACAGAGAATCATATTTTCTGATCAAATTACAGTCGCATTAGAGTATATAACTCCAGGACACTGCAATAAGAGCAGGCATGGCTTATAAAATGACCTGATTTTAAACCAAAACAAACTCACATTACCGTACATAACACATTCGTGCTGAACATGTTTACGTATCTGCATCATAGACGGTGTCACTAGTTCCTCGGAATCGATTCCGGAATGCCTGGGAAATAGGGTATATATGGAATATGGAATCGAATCTTCGCGATTCCAGTCGCAACCCATCACTACAGGATACAACACTTCTTTCACGTGTGAATAGCGGGTTGCCGTATGAGTGCTATCGGGGAGTGCCAATATCGAACTGCTATGCTGTTCAGTATCGCGTGAATAATATGGCGTAATACTGTAGCCTACGTGCAGAAATTGTTTTTCTTTTACTTACAAAAGTTGAGCTATTTCGTTAAAAAAGAAAAATGTATAAGACTTCTGCACCATTTCTACAGTTTATATGTTCCTTTCTGGTGCACATTTTGCTTTTTTTCCTACGTAGTAGGCCTACTGTTTCTTAAGGCGACACTCCGGAGATAAAATTCGATATTTTTGTTATTTTGGTGATTTTTTTATGATTGAAATTGAAAGGATTGAGTTTCTTTTTTCTTGTCACGAAGTTATTCCGCTGAATTCAAACAATTTATCACTGTAATAATGCTTTGTTTGCCAATTGTTATTTTACATTTAAAACCATTTTCTCCCATAATATTCTGCCAAATGTAACAAAATTTGTATGGTATAAGTATCACAGCTATATTAAGAAAGCTGCATATGAAATCTTTGATTGCAGAATTTTTTCAAGTAGTAGGGATTTTTAAGCTCAAAATTTTAGAACGTAAAAATTACATAAATTTTAATACGATATATCTCCTTATATACATTAAGTACAGAAAAATCGATACGTAGTGCTTTTAAAAGAAGTATTATCTACCTAATTACGAATTTACATTAACCTGTTAATTAAATTTCACGAAAAGATGGAATGAAAAATTTCAAAAAAAAAAAATTTGGAATAACTATTAATTGTATACGAAAGAAATGTTCGTAATGTCTCTACTTTCATGTAGGTGACATTCCCACAAAGTTTCGTGAAAATCCATGCATTAGGTAAAAATATATTATCTGCGGAGTGTCGCCTCAAGCGACGGTATGTCTTTTGCCCAGTGGTATGTACCATTCCTAACTCGTTACTCGAAGATAATGTTATAACTGGAGGGGGGGGGGGGGAAATTCTTGTTCGAAATTATTTACACGATTCACTTCCTGCATTGTCACTGTATTAACAAAAATAATTACAGTATGTTAATTAATAACTCGTGTATAATACTTGAAATATTTTCTCAATCATAATAGGAATTAAAGTAGAAAATGGTGTCAAAATCAATTGGGAAAATCAAATGATCATATATATGCCTTTGAATAAATGGAACTCAAACATAATGATTAATTGATTTGCATGAAACGAATCGGTTTCAAGAGATATCTGTATGGAATTTAGTGTCGACAAGTGTGGGATTTAGTGCATCGAAAGGGGGGAACTGACTCAGGGCGTATGAAACTACCACGAGTAAAATCATTTCTCTAGAGCATGATGAGATGAGACCTCCTTGATACAAGATTCTTCTATAGTCCAAATACTTTGTAAACGTCCTGCAGGGTATCGGCCGCGCATGTGTGGAGGGGCAACCGAAGGGGGCTACCTCGCCTCCCACTCCTCTCGCTGCCCAGTGTTCGTCTACACATCGTGCTAAGCACTGTACGCAGTGGCTGAACACAAGGTGTCAACAAGCGAGTTAAGAGATAGCGAACCAGGAAGAGAAAAAGAGAGTTCGCTAAGCAGAGCTCCCCCGCTACCTAAATTACCACACCCCACCGGTCACTCAAAAGGACGTTTACAAAATATTTGGACTATATATATGACTCTCAGTCATGGCCATCCATCAATACTCCACATCACAGCCTGCACGGTTGCTAAGTAAAATCGCGTGATTCATTTTCTATCATTAATGTCGTGACACAAATTTTCAGATTTTCTCCAGCCGTAAGACATACTATTTATGTCAAAAACACGATACCATATGACTTATGGTGTTGGTGGTGGTGCGATTCTATGGAAAACAAAGGAACTACCTGATGGGACAGATTTGACACAGGCAGAAAGCATCTAATATGAACAGCCTCTGCCGATCTTTCATACTCAATTGCAGAATACAATAGGCCTACTGCTTCACAGAAACGTTTGGTGGTTTGCCGATATAGCCGGCAGACTGAAGTAATTCATTTACTGTAAACTATAGTCTTCGTATTCGCTCATGCAGGGCTCTAGATCGAACCCTACCATCTCCCGGGTATGCTGCTCGTACCACACCGCCAAATCTCTCGGAGAAGTCATTTGTGAAGACAATATAATCTATTACAATTTATAATCCATTTTCTGTCAACGTTTATTAACAACATATTGAAACGGATCTACGATGAAAATACATTTGAAAGGAATAATATTAATCAGTCAACACTGATCTGCATTTAGGGCAGTCGCCCAGGTGGCAGATTACCTATCTATTGTTTACCTAGCTTTTCTTAAATAATTGCAAAGAATTTGGAAATTTATTGAACACCTCCCTTGGTAAATTATTCCATTACTCAACTCCTCTTCCTATAAACGAATATTTGGCCCCATTTGTCCTCTTTAAGTCCAACTTTATCATCATATTGTGATCTTTTCTACTTTTAAAAACACCACTCAAACTTATTCGTCCACTAATGCCATTCCACGCCATCTCTCCTCTGACAGCTCGTAACATACCACATAGTCGAGAAGCTCGTCTCTTTTCTCTCAAGTGTTCCCAACCCAAACTTTGCAACATTTTTGTAACGCTACTCTTTTGTCGGAAATCATCCAGAACACATCGAGCTGCTTTTCGTTGAATTTTTTCGAGTTCTCGAATCAGGTAGTATAATACTGGTGAGGATCCCATCCACTGGAACCATATTCTAGTTGGGGTCTTGCCAGAGACATGCCCTCTTCTTAACGTCCTTAAATACCCTCATAACCATGTGCAGAGATCTGTACGCTTTATTTACAATCCCGTTTGTGTGATTACCTCAATGAAGATCTTTCCTTAGCCTAGGCCTATATTGTTGTATGTTGGGTATTCAGCCCGAAGGCTGGTTTGATCCTCTGCAGCTCCGTCAACAGCTGTCATAAATAGCCTAGGCGTCACTGAAGAGGCGTACTAGGGAAATGAGGACTGAGGTAGTTTCCCGTTGCTTTCCTCATAGCCTATATTAACACCTAGATACTTACAGTGATCCCCGTTAGGAACTTTCACTCCATCAACGCAGTAATTAAAATTGAGAGGACTTTTCCTAATTGTGAAATTCACAACCTGACTTTTCACCCCGTTTATCATCATACCATTGCCTGCTGTCCATCTCACAACATTGTTGAGGTATTTTTGCAGTTGCTCACAATCTTGTAACTTATTTATTAATTTACTCTATACAGCAGGGCCTCTCAGGGTGCATGCAGTGTGCACGGTGCAAAAGACGACTTCACTTGGTTGACCAGAGTGCAGACCCCACTCCTCGATTTGGAGCAATAGCGCTGTCTCTCTCTTTCCCCACGCCTGTTTCGCTCGCTCCGCCTGTCTCCCTCTTCCTCACTTGCTCCGTAGTGCTCCAAATCCGAGCCGAGTTAAGCCGAGTTAAGCCGAGATTTGCCGAATAGCCCAGAGACGAAGCGTTGGTCCGAGCGGAGCCGAGTGGGACCGATGCACTGTGCATAGGAACTCTGCGCCTCAGTTAGTACGCGTGAGATTTTGGGCGTTTGAGAGGCCCTGCTATACAGTATAACATCATTTGCAAAATGCCTTGTCTCTGATTCCAATTCTTTACTGTGGTTCTCTGGGGCATTAAACAAATAGCCGAAAAGCAAGTTTGTTTGCTTACGGAACACATTATTGGAATGATTTGCGGTGTTGTTAATACCTGACTGCACACAATGAGAAAGAAATTAAACTTTACTTCATGATCTATCCTTGTTGTGAAATATTGTGCTCTTCTATCGTAACTTGCAGCATGAGTTGATTGTCAGCTAACCAAACGCTATCTGTTAATAAGATGAAGTTTTCTTTATTAGCACCGTCTAATGATGCGAGATGGAACACAAACTCTCATAGGGAGCGTATTAAAATGGCCATATAACGGGAAGATATGTTACTTCACGAAGTACTTCTGTTCTATGGACCTACAAAACACTTCGCGCCATCTGGTTTTGTTTCATGGAACTAGATTACATTGCTAAAGTAACAATAACAGTTGACAGCGGGGTGTATATACGGTGGTTGGGTAAAATGGTCCACATAAATCTGCCTGATCAGATGAAGAAGAAGACGAAGAAGCCAAGGAAATAGAGTCCCATTTAGGAAGAGAGATGGGTTATCCTTGTTTTTTAAAGTACATTATAAAACAGAAACAAGAGGGAAGAAAATAAATTTGTGAGCAGCTGTAGTTCTCCAGTACTCTATTAGCCGTCACTTGTTTTACGGCCCGCCTCGGCTCGTGGTTGTAAATGCAACGGCAATGGCCTGCTATGCTGGGTCTGTGTGCGACATACATTAGCCTAAGCCCCCTATACTACCCCATCCCAGCGCCATCTCGTGGTTGCCTGGCTACCTGAGTGTCGACAGCAACAATCAATACATGGCCTTCCCACTCCACCAAGGTAGCATCAACTGGAATATTCACGCAGCGAATGGGAATGACACCGTTCACTACACTTTATAAAGGACATTTTCTTTCACGTTTGTAGGCCACGGAATAGGAGCTCCTAACCCCCAGTTGTTTATGGATGAGAGAGGGATATTTCTGAAAATCTTTCTGTAGACACAAATAAAAATACTCATTAACTTTGTAGTCTATTACGAAATAATAATTTTAAGGGGACCGTGCGAGCTCTGTTAGTCTTATTACTCGTTTTCGAGATACCGTATCTTTAGGTCGTGTACTGGCGAGCCCTTAGGGAACCACTCGATAAGTAACTCGCAAAGGTAGCAAACGCTGCGTAGTTCGGAATGAGCCGGTAGATCGAGCCAAAAAAGGGACAATGAGTGCAATATTTTTATTTTTTTATTTATTTATTTAGGCCTATTTGCCGAGCTGAGTGGCTCAGGCGGTTGAGGCGCTGGTCTTCTGACCCCAGCTTGCCAGGTTCGATCCTGGCCTAGTCCGGTGGTATTTGAAGGTGCTTAAATACATCAGCCTTGTGTCGGTAGATTTCCTGGCACGTAAAAGAACTTTTGCGAAATAAAATTCGGCATCTCGGCGTCTCCTAAAACTGTAAAATTAGCTAGTGGGACGTAAAGCAATAATAATAATAATAATAGACTAATAATAATAATAATAATAATAATAATAATAATAATAATAATAATAATAATAATAATAATAATAATAATAAATTTGTTTTACCTTTCTTTCCTCCTTTCTTTCTTTCTTTCTTTCTTTCTTTCTTTCTTTTTCTTTTCTTTCTTTCTTTTTACGATGTAATTTTACAGCAGTTATAGGACACAGGAGGAGCTTAGCTGACTTTCTGTTCTTTATTCTTTAGTAATAGATCACATGTGATTCTTCTTCTTCTTTTATTATTTTTATGTTTTTACTGTATGATTGTGCAGTAGTTATTGGACACAGGGAAGGGTAATGAGCTCTCTGTTAAAATGAAGCAACATACCAGACTGAACATTAATAATAGGGTCTAATAGCCTAATAATAATAATAATAATAATAATAATAATAATAACAATACCGAACGAGTTGGCCGTGCTGTTAGGGGCGCGCAGCTGTGAGCTTGCATTTGGCAGATAGTGGGTTCGAACACCAGTGGAGGCAGCCCAGAAGATTGTTTTCAATGGTTTCCCATTTTCACATCAAGCAAATGCTGTGGCTGTACATTAATTAAGCCCACGGCCCTTCCTTCCAACTCGTAGCCATTTCCTACTCCATCGCCGCCATAAAACCTATCTGTGTCGGTGCAACGTAAAGCCAATTGTTAAATAATAATAATAATAATAATAATAATAATAATAATAATAATAATAATAATAATAATAATAATAATAATAATAATTTGTTTGTTTGTTTGTTTGTTTGTTTGTTTGTTTGTTTGTTGTTTGTTTTACCTTTCTTTCTTTTCTTTTCTTTCTTTTTACGATGTAATTTTACAGCAGTTATAGGACACAGGAGGAGCTTAGCTGACTAATAATTTCTTTCTTTTTTCCTCGGACTCAGCGAGGGATCAGAAGTGTCAGACTTTGGGTCGGGGATACAACTGGAGAGAACGACCGGTACGTCGCCGAGGCGGCCTCATCTGCTATGTGAACAGGGGCCTTGTGGGGGAGGGAAGATTGGAAGGGATAGACAAGGAAGAGGGAAGGAAGCGGCCGTGGCCTTAAGTTAGGCACCATCCCGGCACTTGCGTGGAAGAGAAGTGGGAAACCACGGAAAACCACTTCGATGATGGCTGAGGAGGGATTCGAAGACCCCTCTACTGAGCTGACCTCCTGAGGCTGAGTGGACCCCGTTCCAGCCCTCGAACAACTTTTCGAAGTTTGTGGCAGAGCCGGGAATCGAACCCGGGTCTCCGGGGGTAGCAGATAATCACACTAACCACTACACCACAGTGGTGGACATGCAGTAATTTATTTGTGAAAATAGTTTCTCACACGATAAAGTAAAATCAAAAATAGTCAAAATTATAGGTGAAAATATTTTGATTGTCTTAGCAAGTAGAAAAAGCTTGAATAGATCAACACCAATTTTATCGTGACACATGGTTAAATGTATTATATAGATTTGCAAAGCTTAGACTTTTGAACGTAAAAAGTATAGGATATTGTCTCCTTTGGGAACCTAGAAAAATGTTCTTCTCTTTCATCACGAATTTGCGTTTGGACGCTGAATTCATTGGCTTTGATTGTAGGCTTACCATGACTACTTTGCAACTGGAACTGCTACACTGCTCGCCGCTCGCTGTTCAGATTTACGATACGAAAGAGAGACGGACAAATTAACTCTACTTCCCGCAGTGTAGTAGGCCTAGTCTAATTTGCGCGAGGGTCATAAACCACTTAAGTTACTGAATCGATGAATGTCCATACATGTTTTAGATTAAACTGAACCTTTAAAATATAAAATTGGATATCTGATTGAAATATATAATTTTTTGGTAATTAAGAATTAATTTTTTTTTTTTTTTTACAGATTTTCAATAATTTGCTAAGTTTACATGTTCAGTTATGTACTGAAGCGTTATGAACCTACTGTAAAAGTTTCAGAAGCCCAAGTCTTCCAGAGAAAAAAGTATGATAGGCCTATGTTTTCAAAATTTGTAAATTTTCAGTAAAAGTTGGAAGTTAATACAACAAACCACCTTATGCTAAAATTTGCCTTTGACAATGTAATAGGCCTACCGAATCATTTCAAAAATATTTAATTTTAAAGCGTGACATGTTAAATTTTGAAATTTTTTACTAAAATGCAGATATTATAAAAAACGAAATATTATACGTCATTTTAATTAAAGCAAAACTAATTTAATGAGTTACTAATGAGAAACAAAGCCTCCGTGACTCAGGCGGCAGCGCGTCGACATCTCACCGCTGGGTTCCGTGGTTCAAATCCTGGTCACTCCATGTGAGATTTGTGTTGCAAAAAGCGGAGGCGGGACAAATTTTTCTCCGGGTAGGTCTACTTCAGTTTTCCCTGTCATCTTTTATTCCAGAAACAGTCTGCAATAGCATTTAATTTCATCTGTCAGTCATTAATCATTGCCCCAGTAGAACGCGTCAGGCTTTAGCAGCCGGCACAATTCCTATCCTTGCTGCTGGATGGGAGCTCAATTCATTCCATTCCTGACCAAGTCAAATAACTGGAAAGATACTGCGGATTTTATAGTTTATATAAGTTACTTATCAGAAACAATCACTTTTCACATATTTTCTTCGATGGTTCGCTAACTGTGAGCCTCCTTGGCTGAATGATCAGCATGCTGATATTCGGTTCAGAGGGCCCCGGTTCGATTCAGTAACTTAAGTGGTTCGACACAACACGCCACACTATCAACCACCACAGCAGCATGCAATACATCCCTCTAGTAGGGTTGATGTCGAGAAGGGCATCCGGCCGTGAAAATAGGGAATCTCTCATCCAGAGCCGACTCCAATGCATTAGGGAAAAGGCCAGGAGAAAGATCAAGTGTAAGAATAAGAAGGTTCTCTCAATTCAACAGTATTTAAGAAGACAGACAATTCATTTCAAAATGACAAAGAAGCAACATTATTGACAATGTCATTTTAATTTTTCAGTCAATTTATCAACATATCATAGTACTTTTTGCTAATTCTTGAATTGAAGAACATGTCGATCAGGTTACCTGCATCCATTCCTTAAATCTTCAGGATTTCCAGGCAAGATATGTACAAAAATAAACTCCTCAAATCCTCTTCTTTACAAAAAAGTAGAGAAAATTCGAGCACGAGCAGGAACTGGATAACAGTAGTATGAATTAGGGTAACTTACTATAAACCTTATTCTTGTTACTGTAGACAGATGTGAGATTGATCCCAGAGTGCATCCAATTTTTCAATTCATTATTGTTGAAGGATTTGACACTGGTCACAACGGAGACGAAAAGTGAACGCAGGTTAAACCACGGCGAAGTTCTTCTTCTTCTTCTTCTTCTTCCTCGTGTTTTATTCGTTATGGTGCTAACGGATGATCGGTTCAACCAAACGGTGGTGCTAGGCCGGCAAGATATACGAAGAGGGTTTAAATACAGTCTTGGTGGGTATCGAACCCACCCTAAACTTACGCCTCATCGCGTAAGGAGACAACTGTGAAGCTATCCCATTTTCTTAAGGGAAAAAGGACCACTACCCTTCTCTTAGGATCGGAGCCAGAAACAAGGAAAGACTTGAATAAGAAGTTCCGTATGAAGATAAAACTCACAGATGACTCTTGGCGCGGTGGAAGATGGAATACCTCCTCCAATAGTAAAACTACCATGAGGTAGCGGACATCCAAACCTCCGAGCACGGCATACTGTTTTGTTACAGGAGGACGTGTTGGCCAGGTTGATGAGGAGGAGAACTCGTATCGAGGGACTTCACCAAAGAAGAGACTGACGGGTAAGGACAGCCGTCCTACGTCAGCCAGGTGGATGCAGGATAAGCCGACTGGTATAGCTGGATTGAGGGGATGTTGGGAATCCTGCTTATGTTTATGTGTGTGTTCATTTATGTGTATGTTCTGTTAAAGAAGGGAAGAAAAATAGTCATGAAAACAATGTTTCATTAACCTAGTTCTTCGTTACGCTCACGATCTACGACAACAAAGTCGAAGTTCTTCTTTAACTCTTCTTCGTGTTTTATTCATTGTTGACCTTCTAGGACAGCGTCCATTAAAGACTACGCAGTGCCTACGCAGAAACGCTGGAGAAGAGAAAGCCAGCCACCCTTCCTCTGCCCTTCACAGACCACAAGACAATCATCACTAGAGCAATTAACATTTACCAGTACATTGTTAATAAATTCCCCCTTCCATGTCTCTCTCCCCCCTTAGAAGAGGGATGAAATTTAGTTGATAAGAGAACCGCAGGTGCGCTGCCATTGCGTAAAGACATGCACAAATAGATGAAGGACTGCTAGTGGAAGACTACTAGAATAAAGACAATGTCCAAAGCACAGGAACATGCTTACAAAATACTTCTTCAGACAACTTGACAAAATGTGGCTGGCAAAATTTCGATTAGCAGACTTATTGTAACATAAATTGTCAACCTCGTATTGTGGGGTCCAAAGGATCTTTTACAGTAAAATAATACCATGTGCTGGATGTTTATTCCCCACGATCATAATTCGCATAATATAATAATAATAATAATAATAATAATAATAATAATAATAATAATAATAATAATAATAATAATAATAATAATAGACCCTAATAATAATAATAATAATAATAATAATAATAATAATAATAATAATGTGATTATATAGTCTCGGCTACTGAATGGCAGGTCTTCTGAACTGGTGCCGCCTAGACGGTCTGCCTAGGAATTTCGACATTCCTATTGTGCCGCTACCTAGCAAAAATAAAATAAAATCAGAACTTCACATCTGCTTGACGGAATCTATAGCCTAAATGAGTTAATTTAGTTTTGTCGGGCGACTCTCAGCACTTGCTTGCAACAATGACATGGAAGTGCCGAGAATTTGGACTGCTCCAGTCGAGATTCAACCCGCGTAGGCTACTTGGGATCTACCAGTGATCTATTGAGGCAGCTTATATAGTTGACTAAGATTTAAAAAAGGGCTCATAGGCCCATTTACACAATGAGATTAAAAGACAAAGGTTATAGGCATACTTTATCCCCAAAGTGACGTATTATCCTGATCGACATAAAAGATTGAACTCTCTGGGTGCCGATTTCCATTTTTCACATTCCAGAGAAAACTCTTTCAAGTTCAATTTTTAAAACCGTGGCGGAACAGATCTAGAAAAACAACATAGGTCTAAGTACCGGTAGGTCCTACAATCAATTTTATGCATTAAAAATAGGCCTATATATGAAGGGAGTGGTGGTCCGACTCAATGGCCGAATGGTCAGCGCTGAGGCCTTCGGTTCAGAGGGTCCCTGGTTCGATTCCCGGCTGGGTCGGGGATTTTAATCACGTCTGATTAATTATTCTGGCCCGGAGACTGGGTGTTTGTGTTAGTCTCAACACGTTCCCCTTCATATGCAGACAACACACTACATAACCAACCACCAAAGAAACACGCAATAATGATTACATACCTCCATGTAGGGTTGGTGTGACGAAGGGCATCTGGGCGTAAAACAGGGCCAAATCCAACTGTGCTACATAGTTTGCACCTACGATCCCACAGGCGTAGGGAAAAAACGGTAGAAGAAGTAGGCCTACATAGACCTACATGGGGGAAAATTTTCAAAATAAACTTATGTAGTAAATATGCAAGGAATAGCCTAAGCTATATGTAAGCCTACTGTATCAAATTTTCATACTTATATATAGTCTATAAAAAAAAAGAGTACAGTTAAATAATAGGCTAATTTAAACATTAAAACCGCTGAAGATGAGTTTAACCTTGCGAATATAGGTATTAAAATAAATTGGACTTAATTTTGCACTGTTAGCCTACTACAAGCTGATAGGCCTATATCTTAATCTTGAAAACAATGTACATTAATTAATTAAGATATCGGACGCTTCCTGCGCACTCCTAGCTCTTTCCTAACCTTTCGTCGCCTTAAGACCTGTCTGTGTCAGTGCGACGTAAAGCAAATTGTAAAAAAATAAAATAAACATGATTATAAACACATTGTAATACATGCGTAGGCTATGTGTCCGCTTCTGTGGTGTAGTGATTAGCGTGATTAGCTGCCCCCCTCCCCCCGATGACCTGGGTTCGATTCCCGGCTCTGCCACGAAATTTGAAAATTAGTACGAGGGTTGGAACGGGGTCCAATCAGCCTCGGGAGGTCAACTGACTAGAGTTGGGTTCGATTCCCACCTCAGCCATCCTCGAAGTGGTTTTCCATGGTTTCCCAGGCAAATGCCGGGGTGGTTCCTAATTTAAGGCCACTGGCGCTTCCTTCCCTCTTCCTTGCCTGTCCCTTCCAATCTTCCCATCCCTCCACAAGGCCCTTGTTCAGCATAGCAGGCGAGGCCGCCTGGGTGAGGTACTGGTCATTCTCCCCAGTTGTATTCCCCGACCCAAAGTCTGAAGCTCCAGGACATAGCCTTTGAGGCGGTAGAGGTGGGATCCCTCGCTGAGTCCGAGGGAAAACTGACCCTGGAGGGTAAACAGATTAAGTAAGTAAGTAAGTAAGTAAGTAAGTAAGTATTATATATTAATAAAAGAATAACGACCAAACTTAATCCATTTTGTTTCTTCTTACTTGGGAAATAGAAAAGCCCCCTGTTTAAACATTTCTTTACACCACGGGACTTGCTACATAACCACGGTTTCAGACCACAGACTTGACGATTATTGTCACTAAGCTACGTTTTAATCACGTTGTTTATTGCTCGTTGTTCAGAAATGGTATCGTTGGTAAATGTAAGTGATAAGACGCGAGGGAGAGAACAGCCGTGAAATAATGCACAAGGGGGCTTTGTGGAGCAGACGCTTGCTGGGATGTGTGACCCGTCACGTTGGCGCGTCAGTGAGTGGACCGCGGTCAACGCAGCTCCGCCTATAGAAGCATAGCTGAGCTCCCATTGGCTTATTGACCACCAATATGTGGACCGCACTGGACACAGCTGCAGGGGTTAGTTTGACCATTTTGCCTTCAGAAATGGGAGCGGTAACTCTTTCTTTTTGATAAGTTGCATGTGATACATTCCCTTGCCGTATAAAACAGAATTATTAGTATGATGTCCGGCTCCATGGCTAAATGATTAGCGTGCTGGCCTTTGGTGACAGGGGGCCCGGGTTCGATTCCCGTCAGGGTCGGGAATTTTAACCATCATTGGTTAATTTCGCTGGCATGGGGGCTGGGTGTATGTGTTGTCTTCATCATCATTACATCCTCATCATGACGCGCAGGTCGCCTACGGCGTCAACTCAAAAGACTTACACCTGGCGAGTCGAACATGTCCTCGGACACTCTCTACACTAAAAGCCATACGCCATTTCATTTTCATTAGTATAATTGCTTGAGGATTATTCTGTCCGAATTCTGTTAACATTTAGGGGATTTTCCGTGATTGTATTATTCCTAGACTCGTCGCTGATTTTCCAAAACCTCGTAACTCCAGCGACAATCAAAATCCAGGTTTTGAGTATACTGTAGTGATGGGCATATCGAATGTTTCCTGCTATCGATTGTTAAACGATAGTCCAGGAGAACAACCGAATGTTTTTATTCGATAGTTTTCATTCGGTTTCCGAATTGCTGACATTCGTTACGGTAGTTACTAATTACTGCAATATGCACGCTTTTTACAGTGTACGGTCTTATATTTACTCTGATCCTTGCAATTTCGGCTCCCACAAGATCTGTGCTAATCATTAGGAACAATTTATAGAATACTCATTATTAACATTATGGACACTGGGACCACATAGGCCTACTTATTTTAATATGAAATATTTAATGGTGCACTTGGTCAGTTTTAGGTTAGGCAATCTCTCTTCGTAGGAGGAAGTACAGTAAAATACATTTTTATTTATTTAACTGGTATCATGTCAAACAATATACATGTGCAAACAGCCGTTAAACATAGCTCTCTTCAAAGCTCTCATAGATTTTCAGATACATTATATTTTAAAAAATTGCATTTTAACATGAAAAAATACAACCAAACCGCGAACTAAATGAAACACACATGTAATAGAGCAATAAGCATTTATATGTGCAGTCACTAATAATATGTCGTGGTAAAAAGTACATAAAGTAGCTAGATCAAATGTTTTCATTCTGTGCACATAGAACAGGTTAGGATAACTAAAACAATATGTTAAACTTGCAGTGTAATTAATCAGACACTTAGGCTACCACTGTCTTCCTATAATCAAAGATTTTTGTTCAGGAATATTAATAGGTCTAAATGTTTTGCTTTCAGCCTGTTTCTTCTTTCACTCATCTGGCCAGCTTTCGAAAATATTATTCCTGCTGGAACAGATGTTGCAGGAACTATGAGATATTTCTGTGACAATGTGTATAAGAGTTCCATGGCAGATTTGTGTGTCTTCCAGAATTCTGCTGGACTGCTTTTTTTGCCCATGTAATGGAGAGAATAATATTTACGGACTATCATTGGATAATGTTTAAAATACGCGCGCGATAGTTGCTCTCCTAGACCGTAATACTATTGCATTGGTTCCTATCGTTTCCGTAACATTTGACTTACGTACTATCGTTTTGAGCGAAGTGGGAGCAACTACTGCAGGAGAATTCAGTATCATATAGACCGAATGAAACATCGAATGTTGTTGAAAACAATCGAATGAAACGGTAGTTTGAGACTATCGAATAATTCGATAGTTTTCATTCGGAATGCCCATCGCTAGTATACTGACGATGTCTATGGAACCACCTGATATAGCGTAGGCCTATACGTTTCATGTTCCTGATGCAATATATCGATAATCGTGCTAATGGCATAAAAAAAAAAATCAGTTTATTCTAAGGCGCATGTTTCGGCTAATGAAAATCCTCTCAGATATCTATTCTTGGATGAAAATCCACATCCGCGGCCTGTTTCCAGTCATTCGACCGGGCACAGTCACCTCCGATATCCAGTCATCACCCCCATGGCCACTCCTGTATGCTAAATGAGATGGCATAGGTATGGCTTTTAGTGCCGGGAATGTCCGAGGACATAGGCCTACTCGGCTCGCCAGGTGTAGGTGTTTTGATTTGACTCCCGTAGGCGACCTGAGTGTCGTGATGAGGATGAAATGATGATAATGACCGGGCGAGTTGGCCGTGCGCGTAAAGGCGCGCGGCTGTAAGCTTGCATCCGGGAGATAGGGGGTTCGAATCCCACTGTCGGCAGCCCTGAAGATGGTTTTCCGTGGTTTCCCATTTTCACACCAGGCTGTACCTTAATTAAGGCCACGGCCGCTTCCTTCCAATTCCTAGGCCATTCCTATCCCATCGTCGCCATAAGACCTATCTGTGTCGGTGCGACGTAAAGCCCCCTAGCAAAAAAAAATGATGATGATGATGATGAAGACAACACATAAACCCAACCCACGTACCAGCGAAATTAACCAATGATGGTTAAAATTCTCGACCCTACCGGGAATCGAACCCGGGACCCCTGTGACCAATGGCCAGCACACTAACCATTTAGCCATGAAGCCGGACTCCTGTATGCTGACGATCTCCTACTGGCTGCTGAGGAGCGTCAACAGTTTCAAGAGCAGGTTAAGAAGTGGAAAGAGAAATTAAGAGCACATGGACTTCGACTCAATACCAAGAAAACTGAGTACATGGAGTGCGATCCGTAGACTGATGGCAAAGATCTCAATAGAGTAGAACAGTTCAAGTACCTTGATTCTTTGGTCAACGCTGAAGTGACACTATTTCAGACGTCGGTGCACGAGTAAATGCGGCCTGGATGAAGTGGCGGCAAACTACTGGTGCTCTCTGCGACCGTCGGATACCAGTCCACCTGAAGTCCAAGGTTTACAGAACTGTCGTTCGCCTAGTCGCTCTGTATGGCTCTAAATGCCTGCCAGCAACAGTCAAGCACGAGCAAGCACTTCATGTCATGGAGATGCGCATGCTTCGCTGGTCATATGGACTGACCCGGCTAGATCATGTCACCTACCTAGAAATCCGGAAAACCATGGGAGTTGCCCCGATCGTAGACGAGATGTGTGAGACCCGACTTCGGTGGTATGGCCACGTAATGCGTAGAGAAGGCTCGTGTATTGGACAGGCAGCACGCCAAGTTTTGTCAGGGCTGTAGCGCCATGGGATTTGGATTTGTTTTGGCATACGCAAGGACATTTACATCATTCGTCATCCGAACTGCCCAGGTATTTTCAGCGATTAATATGTTACCAAACCAAACCCAACCCCACGGTGCAACAGTGTAGCTACAAAGCGATCGCTGCTCAGACCGAAGGCCTGCAGATTACAAGGTGTCGTGTGGACAGCACAACGAATCCTATCGATCGTTATTCTTAGCGTTCTAGACCGAAACCGGTATCGCACAGTCAGGTAGCTGCTCAATTGCAATTACACAGGCTGAGTGGACCACGAGCCAACCCTCAGATCCAGGTAAAATTCCCTGCCCTGCTCGGGAATCGAACTCGGTGCCTCCGGGTAAGAGACAGGCACTCCACCGCTACACCGCGGGGATTTTTGAAGGACAGGAAAAAAAGTCCTTGCACACTCCCATGTTGTACGATTTTGACATGTAAAAGATTTTTGGTGATACATTTGGTATTTACCCCACAAAATTAATTAAAACACAACCGTAGACGCCCAAGTGTGATTCGGTTTTCTCTGCCCTCTACCAGCCGTAGAGTCAAACGGCACGTCGAAATTGAAGAGCCGACTGCCAGATGGCGTCAAAATAAAATGTCTGCACACGGTAGCTGAGGCCTACGATTATTATAAATAATAATTTAATAACCTCTGTGGTGTAGAGGTTAGTGTGATTAGCTGCCACTTCCGGAGGCCCGAGTTCAATTCCCGGCCACGAGGGCCGGAACGGGGTGCACTCAGGCTGGGGAGGTCAGCTGAGTAGAGGAGGGTTCGATTCTCTCCTCACCCATCCTCGAAGTGCTTTCCCACTTCTTCTCCAGAAAAATGTCGGGATGGTAACTAACTTAAGGCCATGACCGCTTCTTTTCCTCTTCCTTGCCTATCCCTTCCAATTACCCCCCAACCCCTGCCGTAAGGTTCCTGTTTAGCATTGCTGTTAAGACCGCCTGGGTGAGGTACTGGTCCTCTTCCCAGTTGTATCCTCGACCCAAGGTCTCAAGCTCCAGGACACTGCCCTTGAGGCGGTAGAGATAGGATCCCTCGCTAAGTCCGAGGGAAAAACCAACGGATTAAGAAAGAAAGAAAGAAAGAAAGAAAGAAAGAAAGAGTGTAAGAAGTAAATAAGTAAGTAAGTAAGAAGCAAGTGAAATTTAATATGTTTTTCTTACAGCTAAAATGAAACATTATTCGGTAGATCCTGTTACTAAAATGCCGGCCCCCATGGTGTAGGGGTAGCGTGCCTGCCTCTTACCCGGAAGCCCCGGGTTCGATTCCCGTCCAGGTCAGGGATTTTTACCTGGACCTGAGGGCTGCTTCGAGGTCCACTCAGTCTACGTGATTAAAATCGAGGAGCTATCTGACGGTGAGATAGCGTTCCCGGTCTAGAAAGCCAAGAATAACGGCTGAGAGGATTCGTAGTGCTGACCACACGACACCTCGTAATCTGCAGGCCTTCGGGCTGAGCAGCGGTCGCTTGGTAGGCCAAGGCCCTTCCAGGGCTGTAGTGCCATGGGGTTTGGTTTGGGGTTTGTTACTAAAATGCTCTTAAAATGATCGAACTAGCCTAATCCTCAGGCACACGACTCATTCGTACTTCAGCCATTCTTACCGCGAACGATTTGAGCTTATTTTAAATATAAACAGTTCCTTCTCTTTCTATCCAGTTCCGTCCAATTCAAATAAGCATCCTTTACGTAGCGGATTATCAAATCAGAGAAGACTTCTCCTGTCTTGTATTTGGACACACCTGAGCACGAAAGGAATATCACTCCTAATCGATGTTTTGTATGGTGAATTGAGAAGGGCAGGGAGCTCTGGCATTATCCTGCCGTGGTAGGAATTCTTAATACGAACATGCTCCCTCACTCTCTCTCTTCTCCCTCGGCCAGGACGCACACAACCTGCGACAGTAGTGACGAACTCAAGTACACTCTCCTCCTCTTGAAATGGGACGACTGGCAGATTTAGAATAAACAGCAATTTCATTGCCGCAAAATGATACATGACGTTACCGGGAACACGTACTTCAGTTCACCTCCTCCACTTAAAGTTCTTCTTGTACTCACTCCTCTGGGGTCGCGGGTGCTGTATCGTACAGGTGGATTTGGCTCTATTTAACGGCTAGGTGCCCTTCCTAACGCCAACCCTATATGGAGGAGGGATGCAGAAGCTATTGCGTGTTTCTAATAATGAACTGAGGCGCGCGGCTGTGAGCTTGCATCCGGGAGATAGTGGGTTCGAATTCCACTGTCGGCAGCCCTGAAGATGGTTTTCCGTGGCTTCCCATTTTCACACCAGGCAAATGCTGGGGCTGTACCTTAATTAAGGCCACGGCCGCTTCTTTCCCACTCCTGGCTCTTTCCTCTCCCATCGTCGCCATAAGACCTGTCTGTGTCGGTGCGACGTAAAGCCCCTAGCAAAATAAATAAATAAATAAATAAATAAATAAATAAATAAATAAATAAATAAATAAATAAATAAATAAATAAATAAATAAATAAATAAATGGGTTTCTGAATCACCTCAGAAAAGAACGCTGGAAGATTGTCAGACAGAAGTGTCTTCAAGAAACCTTTGGAAAACATCTTTCCAAATTCTGAAGTGCCTTCCTTTTATGTGTTGTGTGAAACATCTATCAAATTTTGTATTAATTTGAAGGGTAGGCTTATTTTGTGTTTAGTTCGTATAACTGTGTACTGTAAAAAGATTATGATAACGAAGGTGACAGACATAAGTAGGCCTACATTTCGCTGCTCCTAGCGTGAAGGGGGAAAAACTGACTTTTTTTTCAGTTCAAATATTATGTAAAGAACTCGATATTCTCCTGTATTAAGTTTTAATTTTTGTAAATACAAACTTGTAAACGCTATGGTTGCGGAATAATTATAAACTTGTTTTAAATTTTTGTTTCTACTCACACATTTGCTTTGTGCGGTAATGATAGACCATATGTTTAAGTTTAAAACCCACAAATCTTTCTGTTTCAAACAGTAGAATTTGGTTTGGTATTGCTGTCTTATTTTCAGTTTGTAGGCCTACTTGTAATGATTATTTTAAATATTTAATTTTTGTATATTCGTATGCTTTTTATTTAACGTCTCATGTATGTTCAGTCCGTCAGCGATGCCGCTGGTGGGATCCTCAACAGCTCTGCCATCAGCTGTCACAGATGGCCTACGCATCACTGAAGAGGCGTACTACGGAAATGAGGAGCGAGGTAGTTTCCCCTTGCTTTCCTCACCGAGCCAAAGTTGCTATTACATATCAGTCTGCCAAGCCCACTGAAATGCATACACCAACCGACCCTATGAGCAACATTTTCACACCATTCATAGCAGGAACTGGCTGCATAATGATTGGCATTACTAGCATCGCTCATACCTCAGTCACTTTCATATTGTCAAAGCCAAGGATAAGACAGGGACAGATCTATGAAAGTAACAGAATTGCTCTAGCCTATACCAGAAGACATAGTGCACTGTAAACACTAGGTCCTACCAGGAAAGGCATTAACGTCTCATGGCAAATGTAAATACAAATGTTAATTATCTAAAATAATAATAGACTAATGTTATTTGCTTTACTTCCAACTAACTACATTGTTTTGTACAGTTTTCGGAGACGCCAAGGTAGCGGAATTTAGTTCCGCAGGAGTTGTTTTACATGCCAGTAAATCCACCGGCGCGGGGCTGATGTATTTGAGCACTTTCCACTGCCACCGGACTGAGCCAGGATCGAACCTCCCAAGTTGAGGTTAGAAGGCCAGCGCCTCAACCGTCTGAGGCTCTCAGCCCTGGCTGCGTATTTCTCTGGCGGCTGGTAGTGTTGTCTGAGTAGGAAGAGGAGAGTGTTTGGACAAACACCCAATTTTCGAGCAGGAAAAATGAATCAGGCGCGATTAAAATCCCCGACCCGGCCGGGAATCAAATGCGGGCCCCTTTGAATCGAAGGTCTCAACGCTGACCATTCAACCAAGGAGTCGGACGTTGCGACGAAAGAGTAGTGCTATGAAAATGTTGCTAACTTTGGGCCGGGAAGACTTGGGAGTAGAGAGTCGAGCTGCTCGACAAAGCGGTATGTTTCGAGCTGTCAGTGGAGAGATCACGTGGACTGACATTAACAGATGAATAAGTTTGAATGGCGTTTTTAAAAGTAGGAAAGGTAATAATATGAAGATAAGGTTGGAATTCAAGACGGCAAATTGGGGAAAATATTCGTTTATAGGAAGAGAACTTCTGGATTGGAATAATTTACCAAGAGAGACGTTCTATAATTTCTAACTTGTTTGAAAATACTAGGTAAACAGCTGATAGGGAATCTGCCACCTAGGCCCTAAATGCAGATCAGTGTGATTGATTGACGGTGGCTGTACATTCGATGTAGGCCTACAGCCCGCTTTATGTGAACAAGTCTTTAAATTCCCGGTCGGCGGATTCAGAGCGGATCTCGCCCACAAGTAGCCACGGCTAGTCCGTGGTCCGACAACTCTGCACTCTGACCCTCCAACCGAGCAGAGGATGGGTGGCTACGTCTCTACCGTGGCTCTACTCCTCTGCATTCGGGAGGTGGAAAGAGTCTGGTCCCCGCCGGCGTCTGTCCTGAGAATGGTTTTCCGTGGTTTTCCATTCTCCTACACTGAGGCGAATGCTGGGATACTTCCTAGAATAGGCCACGGTCGCCAACCCCTTCCCATCCCCACATATCTTTCTCCGATACAAATCTCCTGGCCTGAGAGACGGCGTCACCGTCTAGGAGGCCCGCCTCACCCTTCAAGGGAGGAATGGAAACATTTAGTAGTAGCAGCTGTTTAAGTCCCGTGGTGAGATTACGCACCCCAACATAAACATTACGCTCTACAGTGAATAGCGTGGCAGTTAGTCAAATGGGGCTGCGATAAATGTATGCAAAGTGCCTTTTGTTCATAAAAGAAAATAACTTCCGCGTAAGCAAACTCACACGTAGTCAGGTTAAAGAAAAAGGAAGTAATTTAATTATTCAGTATTCAACAACTAGTGACCATGGGTTCCTTTATCAAAATACTCAGCCAATATCTCTGAACAATCTCTGTAAAATTGTTGATGAGTTCACTTCCGTCCTGTAGATATACTCAGATGCACTGAGGGTACAGCGGTGCTGCAAAAGTGAAAAGAAAGGCTGATCAGTACACGAGGCGAGACCGGTAGGACATCCAGGATTATGTAATGGAGGGCTAAGTATCTTATAGAAGAGGAAGTCTAGAGAGGAGTGAAGACTGCAAATATGCTAATCAGATTAGAGCGGACGTGGAGGAGGAGGGTGCTAATTATGTAGACATGGAAAGATTAGCTCAGGAGCGGTAGGGAATTTTGAAACAAAGGAGTCCCCTGGGTGCCGTAAGTAGGGGCAGATTTCTTAAAAGTCCAAAATGAAGAAAAACTATTTCGGTGTTTTTAAAATACCTTATTATGGCACAAACTATGCGTGGCAAGTCTGTAAATCAATTCCTAAAGCCTGTTGTACACGATCACAAGACAAGACTTCACAAGAATTTTTAATACTTCACAACTGTAGGCCTACTTGTCAAATCACTTGCAAGTCTTTGTTATTTCGTTTCGGTGTTTTCCAAATTCGTTCGTTCTTCATCATCAGTGGGCTCATTCCAAGCTATGAGTTAACTTATGTGTTAATGTCATACTTTCATAGAGTGTATACACCGGTTATGTCTCCGCCCCCTCCCCCCGCTTCTCATACCGTCTCGCATCATTCACATCCTCTGGTTTTCTCAACATACTTTCTTTCTATTTTTCAGCTCTGTTCTATTCTATCCTGGTGTCTTTCGTTGTATTTTATTTGTCTGTATTTATTTATTTCTTCTACCACATTCGACCCTAATTCGTCTAATGTCTTCTCTGTTACTTTTCATGCACACACGGTGTGATAGAACATCTTAATTGGAACACGGCCGACTTGATGCAGAGAGGGATCCAGTCGGCCGTGATTGGAGCTTAATGTTGTCGTCAGCTCCCGCTTGGAACGCTGTGCGTGCATACAGCGAGCCATCTGGTGACGAACAAGCGTATCACAACCGGTCCAACGGTAAGCAACGCGGAGCTAAGTTCTCTGTGAAACGTAAGGAGTTCCACCAACGAACTAGCTCGTTGAGTTCCACCTTGTTCGATCAAAGAATTGCCAAGAGAATTCACCAATGGAATTCGAGTATGAACGGTGCGCGCTATGCCGCTACGCATACTGGGAATCAAAACAACAAAAATGGCTTCGTCTTCATGACCGAGGGACGTTGTGAGTATTAATTGCTAAGTATGAGACACATCCCTGCCTATATTCAGCAGACTCCGTAGAGTACCACAATAAAGTGAACAAAACAGCAGCATACGAGGAGCTTGCAGGAGAAATATCTCAAGGAAGTGGACAGCTTTTATGTTTATTACCGTGCGGTAACCTATAAGTAGGGATCTGCATTTTTCGCTTTGTTTTTTTGGTGGAAATCGGGGTTATGTTTTAAGAAATTCGCGTTAATTTTAATCATGTTATTATCAAATTTTGGGATTTTAAAGGTACGTTTTCATGGAAATAAATTATTGAATAACAATATGTAGTTTTATTTAAAGACACACACACATTTTATCACTGAGGAAGGCATCATCTTCTTCTTTATCTGTTTAGCCTCCAGGGTCGGTTTTTCCCTCGGTCTCAGCAAGGGATCCCACCTCTACCGCCTCAAGGGCAGTGTCCTGGAGCTTCAGATTCTGGGTCAGGGGATACAACTGGGGAGGATGACCAGTACCTCGTCCAGGCGGCCTCACCTGCTATGCTGAACAGGGGCCTTGCGGGGTATGGGAAGATTGGATGGGGTGGACAAGGAAAAGGGAGGGAAGGAAGCGGCCGTGCCCTTGAGTTAGGTACCATCCCGGCATTTGCCTGGAGGAGAAGTGGGAAACCACGGAAAACCACTTCCAGGATAGCTGAGGTGGGAATAGAACCCACCTCTACTCAGTTGACCTCACGAGGCTGAGCGGACCCCGTTCCAGCCCTCGTACCACTTTTCAAATTTAGTGGCAGAGCCGGGCCTCCGGGGGTGGCAGCTAATCACACTATCCACTACACCACAGAGAGGAAGGCATGATATGAAAGAAAAAATACATAATATTTTTTTCAAACTGTCAAAGGAGAACATTGTCACTTTCTTGTTGCAACGCAAGTCGCTTAAAACTCCTGAGTAGCAAGAAGAGAAACGTTCATAGTCAACATTAGCACATGGTTACCACACTGATTGGAGAGTTCTGCCACTAAACTCAGGATGACTGTCAAGCAATGTAATCAGAACTTTCACAATATTTATTTTTCCACCTCGCAATTTGATTGGCTTGTTCTTGAAGTTCACTGTACCCGTTTGTGATCACTGAATCATTCTCATTCCAAATAATGTAATATTTAAATTTTCAAATCAGACCACTGTTACTAAGCACTGTACATGTGTGACGTACCCACTTTGCCCACAGATGTATGACAAATTTATAACGTGGCGGGTCACTTTAATATTAAAATAAATAAATGATATGTCATTGTTTCTCCAGAAACAGTATCTCAAGGGCGCCAGTCTTCAAGCTTATGGCTTGGAAACAAAAGTAGATAATTAATAATAATAATAGGCCCTAATAATAATAAATAAAAATACGTAATGAGACTCAAAAAACTCCCAGGGGTGGGGTGAACGGAACACAAATCATTAAGTACACTAACTTGGAATTTAAGGATCATTAATAATCATTTCGTAAAATACAAATTAAAGCAGCTATTTATTAAGATGAAAACGTGACGTAACGGCGTATTAACGAAATCTGAACTTACGGAAGCAAAAGAAAAAGTGAATGAAATTAACTTTAAGAAAATGAACTGTTGCGCGAAGACTTGCAGTAACTTATGCCATAAGCTCACCAAATGTAGACTCTGTTGTCTTGAAGCTGAAGATGGGTGGATCTCTCGTACAGGCTGCCTCATCTGTTGTTGGATTCCAGTCCTACATCCACATTTCCTGTCTTTAACACTTCCTATTGTACTCCTTACATAAAGTCGTAATGAGTTCTAATTTTAAGTGCAAAACCACCATGGGTTATGTTCATGGAGAGAATACCTTCGTATTCTTCCGTATTACGGAACAGTAGCGTAGCTAAACTCATAATAAAAGCTCTCCTCCCCTATACCAGTCAGAACCGGTCTCCCGTTGACTACCTCTCGTTATTGAGATAACAAGTCCCAATGAGAGTAACTTTTGAGTAGAATATACTCAGATGTGAAGTGAACTAAGTTAAAATCTTCTCCGATGTGTAGACGTAGAATCGTAGTAAGAGTATCTTCCAAGCGTGAGAATCAGAATCAGAATGTCCGAATCTCCGAATCTGAATCTGAATGTGAGTCTGAATGAGAATGTTAGTCAGTGTCCTCTCCAGCCCTTGTCGGTGGTATATATTGGTTCAAAAGTCTCCTTCCATCAGCCATATCACATGTTCCAGTAAGATTCGAGGTCTCATCCCTTCTCCCCTGTATTGCTGTGGATCCATCACGTTGCTTCGTTACGTTCATTCACATAGGCTGAACTTTCCCGCTGAAATAAAGCGTCTCGAAGCTGAGTTTGAAAAGTGGGTGTTAATAATGTATCAACTGTCTTTTCATGAGGTGGAGAGGGTAATATCTCTCGTAACCTCGATGACGTACTTTTCCTGGAACTGGGCTGAAATTAGCCTGCTGACTCTGGTCACCTCACAACGGCTATTGGAAAATTTACTGCAAGTTATAAATATGCGTGATGTTGAAATACTTTACCCAATAATTTGTTCGTTCAGAATACGTTATAGCCGCGATACAAAGAAATGAAATGATGATTGAAATGGATGATAAAAGCCCTATATATATATACATATTAATTTAAAATGACCTATCAGTGATTAAATATATACATATTATCAATTAAATATATAGTTCAATAATTAAAAACATTCAGTGATGTCCCAAACATCACATTAAAACTCCTGAGTAGCAAGAAGAGAAACGTTCATAGTCAACATTAGCACATGGTTACCACACTGATTGGAGAGTTCTGCCACTAAACTCAGGATGACTGTCAAGCAATGTAATCAGAACTTTCACAATATTTATTTTTCCACCTCGCAATTTGATTGGCTTGTTCTTGAAGTTCACTGTACCCGTTTGTGATCACTGAATCATTCTCATTCCAAATAATGTAATATTTAAATTTTCAAATCAGACCACTGTTACTAAGCACTGTACATGTACCTTTGTCACGACTAGTAATCAACAGCCAACGGCTGAAATTGTTGTTATACACATTCATACCGATTATTGTATTCTTTTTCCTTAGACTGCTCCTATTGTAAAAATGTTAATATTAAATCTTAGTAATGATATTTTAATTTTAAATCAGGTGCCTGATTTAACCTTGAGGAGGTACAGTGACTTAAGATTTCTTCTATGAAAGGCAAAACATATCTCACATTCATAAGGTAATAATGATCAATTCCTAATTGTATACAAATTTTAATGTATTAAATAGGTGTTAAATAATAAATTAATTAGCATCCTACAAGTAGGCCTACGCTATGTATAGGTAACTGTTCCCCAAGCATTTTAGGGAATATTTTTTAAAAGTCGGTGTTATCGCAAACACGAAAAAACGCAGGTCCCTACCGATAAGTAAACACTGTCAGCACGATCGATTTATGACGATCTTCACATATTATTTATTTATTTAATCGGATAGCACTTTGCAGAGCACGTTAAATCAATACTTCAGTTCTTGCTATGTTCCTTCTTGCTCTCCGCCTACATCCGTTTCATTCATTCTGGTCTCTGTTTACGGAGTTTATTATTGTTGGTAATTATTATGATGGAATTCCTAATATGATTTCTAGTAATAAGATGCGAATTCCCATTGCATTGCTATAATTTTTATTCAATCAATGTGAGTAAATGCAATACAACATAACCTTTGCAAAGTTGTTTATTCTCTTCTTTTTGAGAATGTATTCCACGGCTAGTCCAAGAATCACAACTGTCGTTTGCCTTTCCTCCATCTTAAAAACAAAATGCTATCAAATCATGCCAAACCTTCAGCAATGTTGAACAATCTTTGACAAGATTTGACAACTTTTTCTGTGAAGTATTGGAATGAAAGAAAAGTTTGATGGTGTATAACAGGCATAATATAGACCTACTGTTCTTTTCTTAAATGCTATTTGTTCGGGGCGTCGACCAATGTGGATCTTTTGCCCGTAATAATGTAATGGAATATCCTGTGGGCCGTGAGCCACCCAATTCGCATGAATCGGTAGCTAGGCGTCCAAGGCGGTGGTGTTGATTTTGTTTGAAGAGGAAGTACAAATGGGCAGCCATCCTCTCTGAACACTAATCATAAGGGAACAGGAATAGGTAGGTTAAGTGGTATCTGATCCTTTAATGGTTAAGAGGAGATCTTTCATGGCAATATTATTGGACCTTTATATTTTCTTATATATATATAAATGATTGAAGAACTGGAATAATAGATAAGGCTATTTTGTGGATGATAATGTTTTTCTAATTGTGTCTGATATCTTCTCAGAATGCTGGTATAATTCAGTAGACTTCCTTTCCTTCCACCCCCTGTGGGTTGGGGACGCAGATGATGAATACACCCACGGTATTCCCTGCCTGTCGCAAGAGGGGACTAAAGGAGGCGACCAAGGGATGATGAAATTAGAACCATTAGAACCATGAGACTACTTGTGATTAGTGCCATTACATGAGGAACACCATGGGGCTATATTACCTAGGAGCAAGTACCATTATGTGGGGAACATCACGGGTTTGGGCTTTTCCTGTGATTGGTACCTTTGTGTGCATCCCACTGTGTTGGCGATGCGGGAGCTTGGTTGCATGGACTGGTAATAATAGTAGTAATAATCGTATAGCCTCAGCTACCGTGTGCAGACATTTCGATTTGACGCCACCTGGCTGTCTGTTCGTCAATTTCGACGTTCCGCGTTACTCTAGGTCTACTAGATGGCAGACCGAGTAAACCGAAACACTCTTGGGCGTCTATGGCTGAGATTTAATGAATTTTGTTGGGTAAACACCAAGTGTGCCACCAGAGATCTTTTACATGCCGACATCGTACGACATGGAGTGTCGAATGGACCTTTTTCCGCCCTTCAAAAATCCGCTAACTTGGGATCCTGAGGCCAACACTCTACCACTGATCCACAAATGCAGCTATAGAATGGTATCTAGCGTGAATAAGAGCAGAGCGCTGCGCTCGAATGGATTGATTCCACTATTTTCAGAATGGGTCTGCGTTACCTATGAATAGCACCACTATATGAGGAACACCATGGGTCTGTGTTACCTATGAATAGCACCACTATATGAGGAACACCATGGGTCTGTGTTACCTATGAATAGCACCACTATATGAGGAACACCATGGGTCTGTGTTACCTATGAATAGCACCACTATATGAGGAACACCATGGGTCTGCGTTACCTATGAATAGCACCACTATATGAGGAACACCATGGGTCTGCGTTACCTATGAATAGCACCACTATATGAGGAACACCATGGGTCTGCGTTACCTATGAATAGCACCACTATATGAGGAACACCATGGGTCTGCGTTACCTATGAATAGCACCACTATATGAGGAACACCATGGTTCTGCGTTACCTATGAATAGCACCACTATATGAGGAACACCATGAGTCTGTGTTACCTATGAATAGCACCACTATATGAGGAACACCATGGGTCTGTGTTACCTGTGAATAGCACCACTATATGAGGAACACCATGGGTCTGTGTTACCTGTGAATAGCACCACTATATGAGGAACACCATGGGTCTGCGTTACCTGTGAATAGCACCACTATATGAGGAACACCATGGGTCTGCGTTACCTATGAATAGCACCACTATATGAGGAACACCATGGGTCTGCGTTACCTATGAATAGCACCACTATATGAGGAACACCATGGGTCTGTGTTACCTATGAATAGCACCACTATATGAGGAACACCATGGGTCTGTGTTACCTATGAATAGCACCACTATATGAGGAACACCATGGGTCTGTGTTACCTATGAATAGCACCACTATATGAGGAACACCATGGGTCTGTGTTACCTATGAATAGCACCACTATATGAGGAACACCATGGGTCTGTGTTACCTATGAATAGCACCACTATATGAGGAACACCATGGGTCTGTGTTACCTATGAATAGCACCACTATATGAGGAACACCATGGATCTGTGTTACCTATGAATAGCTCCACTATATGAGGAACACCATGGGTCTGTGTTACCTGTGAATAGCACCACTATATGAGGAACACCATGGGTCTGTGTTACCTATGAATAGCACCACTATATGAGGAACACCATGGGTCTGTGTTACCTGTGAATAGCACCACTATATGAGGAACACCATGGGTCTGCGTTACCTATGAATAGCACCACTATATGAGGAACACCATGGGTCTGTGTTACCTGTGAGTGGTGCCATTACGTGTGACGTACTATGGATTGCCTGTGATTAGTACTATTATGAGGGGCCGGTGAACTGGATTCTGGACCCCTTTAGACAACAAACATCATCCCGGTAACCAAGGCATTCTGAATTGGATCCACTGATTGTTTTGGTTTCACGGTCCGGCTCCATGACTAAACGGTTAGCGTGCTGGCCTTTGACCACAGGGGTCCCGGATCCGATTTCCGGCAGGGTCGGGAATTTTAACCATAATTGGTTAATTTCGCTGGCAGGGGTGCTGAGTGTATGTGTCGTCTTCATCATCATTTCATCCTCATCACGACGCGCAGGTCACCTACGGGTGTCAAAAGACCTGCACCTGGCGAGCCGAACACGTCCTCGGACACTCCCGGCACTAAAAGCCATACGGCATTCATTTTAGATTCTAGTCAGCGGACACATTTTGAAGTTTTAATTATAGTTTCAGCCCGTTTAGGCCCGTTTAAACAACAGCAACAACAATTATTATTATTATTATTATTATTATTATTATTATTTTTTTGCTAGTTGTTTTACGTCGCACCGACACAGATATGTCTTACGGCGACTATGGGACAGCAAAGGGCTAGGAATGGGAAGGAAGCGGCCGTGGCCTTAATTAAGGTAAAGCCCCAGCATTTGCCTGGTGAAAATGGGAAACCACGGAAAACCATTTTCAGGGCTGCCGACAGTGGGGTTCGAACCTACTATCTCCCGAATACTGGATACTGGCCGCACTTAAGCGACTGCAGCTATCGAGCTCGGTATTCTTCTTCTTCTTCTTCTTCTTCTTATTATTATTATTATTATTATTATTATTATTATTATTATTATTATTATTATTATTATGTGCGTCTCGTGTAAAGGAACATCAAGAGGTTATGGTTTCTATACCTATCGGTTACAGACTGCCCAGTTTTAAAACCGAAAATATGGAGGAGTGTGGTGTTGGTGGGACGGAAAGGAGTAGAATGTGTGAGAGATAGTTGAAGAAAGGAGAGAAGAGGAGAAGAAGAAAGGAAAAAAGCGAAGATGTGGATTTAGCTGCGGGTGAAATCTCGTGAGGCCCCTTTCCTACCCCCACCCCACCACCTCTTCTTCCCTCCTCCCATCCATGTTATTTATATTTCTAGATGCGGTGAGGAATCAAACAGGCATCAACGACAAAAAGCCCATGAAATGGCTTTGCCGGGGTGAGCGAGAAGAAGCCAAGAGAATAGCATATCAAACCTTATAAATATATACATACATCTGGTGTACGTGGACTGGAGGAGAGGAGACTGGCAAAGTGAGGGAAAGCACTGCTGCTGCACGTAATTGCACGTCATTTATTGCAAAATCGCAATTTTATTGAGTTAGGGCCTACAGCGGCGGTCACTTACAAACAGTTTGAATTGCACCGATGGTCATAACCAGTGATGGGAAAAGTATAAGAAAAAATAAGTAGGCTGAACTCATTGAAATTCAACGGAGTACTAAGTTTCTGGCTCGGTAAAGTATATTTTTCTGGCACTTAAAACATGAAGACTTCTTCGGATGCTGTGATGTCATCTTATGTCTTACATTTGAACTTCAATCCAGCAGAACTTTGTCCTCAGTGGCGTAAGGATGGAACATCAGTCAAGTGCTTGTGTTGGTTCATCAACAGGTGTAATAGAACATTTAAATAAAGATCATGCGTGAAATCACATCTATACTCTGAAATATTTTCTTGACAATTTTATTGTTGTTTTTGTTATTTTTATTCTTACACTTATATTATTGGGAAGACAAAGGTGATGAGAATAGGAAAGGAGGAGATTGCTCTTAATATAACACTAGAGGGAAAGAAATTGGAACAAGTATAGTCATTCAGATATTTGGGGAGTTGGAATGGAAGCTGTACAGAAGATGTAAGAAGCAGAATATCTATGGGAAAAGAAGCTTTCGGGAAGGTGAGAAGGGGTGGGGGTGGGGGGTGGGGGGTTTGAAATCTAAGGCAATCCCTATTGATTTAAGAAAGAGGTGAGTAAAGTGATTTGTGTGGAGTGTAGTGTCATACGGAACTGAAACACGGACATTAAGAAAGAAAGAAACAAAGTATTTGGAAAGTTTTGAAATATGGTTGTGGAGAAGAATGGAAAAAGTGAAGTGGACAGATAAAGTGCTCAGAAAAGTAGGAGAGAAAACGATAAGGAAGAAGAAAATATCCTGGTTGTGTTACATACTACAGAGGGTGATGGAAGAAAAAAATAGATGGAAGAAAAGGAATAGGAAGAAGAAGGTTTGAAATGTGAACAGATATCAAACAAAGGAGAAGCTATGAACAACTGAAGCAAGATGCTCAGGACAGAGAATCATGGAGGATGTCCAGTTGATACCTGTCTCAAGACAGATTCACAGAAGAAGAAGAAGAAGAAGAAGAAGAAGAAGAAGAAGAAGAAGAAGAAGAAGAAGAAGAAGAAGAAGAAGAAGAATATTTCCTACAATATTTGTTCCAAGTGCATGGACAGGATTTCTCTTGTGTTATATACAAATATAAGACATACTTGCAGATTATCTTCCATTGAATCACTTCCAATTCATACATTATTTTTAAAACCTTAATTTATAAGAATAAAATATTATTTAATAGATGAACTCATTTGTACACTTGCATATGCAATTGGTTCAAGTAATGTATACCATGAAATAAACCCCCCAAATAATTTTTCTCTCTCCTGAAATATTACTAATTTTATGATTACATCGCTATACCTTTGAATGACCGCATTTGCTACATGTAGTTTGCAGTGGATAAATACCGACTCCAGGAATTAACGTATAGACTGAAGTGTGTGGTAGCCTACCTATTTTCTGAGAAGTTTAGGTCCAATGTCTCTGAAATGTAGTGCTGTTTGATCACCTTTTTAAACACTACCTTTATTGTAATATGGCTGGCTGGCATTATTTGTACTTGGCTAAATACAGGCTGGGGTCTAAAGTCTGTCCTTGTGCTTTGTTAAACCTCATACAGAATGCAAGGCGAATCAGAAACTGGCGGATATATTAATTAAGAGGGCAGACTGGAGATAAGCAGATATTTTTTTACCTAATTCAGGGATTTTCAAGAAACTTTGTGGGAATGTCACCTAAATAAAAGCAGGGTTATCACGAACATTTATTTCATATACAATTAACAGTTTTTAAAAGTCGAATTATTTTTTAAATGTTTAATTCCATTTTTTCATCAAATTTAATTGAGATGTCAATGAAAATTTGGAATTAGATAGGTAATACTTCTTTGAAAATCACTTTTTATTGATTTTTCTGTTGAAAATTTATCTAAGGAAATATATTGTACTAAAGGTTGTGTAATTTTTATGTTCTAAAATTTTGGATCTGGTCATCCCTACTACTTGAAAAAGTTCTGCAGTCAAAAATTCCACACACAGGTTTACTAATATAGCTGTGATACACTATACAAATGTGGTTACATTTGGCAGACTATTGAAAATAAAAACCTACAACCTGTTTTCCAGTCTTTGATCGGGTCAGGGATAGAATGAATGAATGAAGCAGATATAGGCTGTTAGTACGATGGAGTCGCCACTCCCAAAGTGATTTATTAATGACTGATAGATGCTATGAAATGAGAACGGAGAGTGTTGCTGGAATGACAGATGACAGGGAAAACCGGAGTACCCGGAGAAAAACCTGTCCCGCCTCCGCTTTGTCCAGCACAAATTTCACATGGAACGACCGGGATTTGAACCAAGGTATCCAGCGGTGAGAGTTGGCAGAATATTATGGGAGAAAAATGGGAATAGTATGTAAAATTATAATTTGTGATAAAATTAAAGCAAAGCAGACGCCACGCCCATTTCTGCTGTGTGCATAATGGCAAGCAAAGCATTACTAAAGTGATAAATTGTTTGATAATAATAATAATGTTATTTGCTTTACGTCCCACTAACTACGTTTACGGTCTTCGGAGACGCCGAGGTGCCGGAATTTAGTCCCGCAGGAGTTCTTTTACGTGCCAGTAAATCTACCGACACGAGGCTGTCGTATTTGAGCACCTTCAAATACCACCGGACTGAGCCAGGATGGAACCTGCCAAGTTGGGGTTAGAAGGCCAGCGCCTTAACCGTCTGAGCCACTCAGCCCGGCAAAATTGTTTGATGATTTTGGTGATTGTTGTATAAAAGGGGCCTAACATCTAGGTCATCGGCCCCTAATGCCACGAAATGAGACAAAAATATAATGACAATTTAAAAGTCCAAAATTAATCCACTGACCAGAATTCAAAACGTGATAATGAAGAATGAATATGAATTTAAAATAATCAGCGGATTCAGCTCACTATACTGAAAGTTCCAAAATCGATCCACTGACTAGAATTAAAAAATCTGACGGTCAGCAACGATTATGACCTTAAATCAATCAGTGGATCCGACCTGCAATGCCCCACCTTCCCAGAAACTTAAAACAGTAGTATTACTGACCAAGGGACTGCATCCAAAGCACAATCCTGAATCGATGATGCTTGTTGTCTATAGGGGTCCAAAATAAAGGTCAACGGCCCCTCATAATGGTAATTATGGCTAGTATAGTAGAACCATGGTATTTCTCATGCTGCGGTACTAATCAAAGGTAGCGTAAACTCACTGTGTTCCACACATTATGGTACTACTCACAAGTAATGTACGTCGCACGGGTAACGCAGACCTATGGTGTTTCTCACATAATGGTGCCACTCATAGACAACGGTACTAATCACAGGCAACGTAAGCCCGTGGTGTTCCGCACATTATGATACTAATCACGGGTACTGGAAACCCACAGTGAACCGCTCTCTGCTGCTACTAATCACAAACCTATTGTGTACCTAACATAGTGGTACGACTCGCAAGTAAAGGCGACCCATGGTATTTCCCGCATGATGGTACTAATCACAAGTAGTTTCATGGTTCTATTTCAGTCATCCCTTGGTTGTCCCTTTTAGTCGCCTCTTACGACAGTCAGGGGATACTGTGGATGTATTCTTCATCTGTGTCCCTCACCCACAGGGGGTGATAAATTGTTTGAATTCTACGGAATAACTTCGTGACAAGAAAGAAGAAACTCAACCTTTTCAATTTCATCCATAAATCTTTTTTTCGCCAAAATGAACAAAATATCGATTTTTATCTCCAGACTGTCTCCTTAAAAGGAAGAGTTGTGTCGGATGGTGTTAAATCAATTCTAGGAATCAAACTTTCTGTTCTACACTTAACCCAGTAATGATTTCGAGATCCAAACAACTGTAATGCATTTTTCGTGCTATTCATATTGTTCCTGTGAAGCATTTAACTTTCTTTATAACATTACAATTGCCCCAGGGTTTAGTTTCAGGACATGGGGAAGCAAACCACTTAACTCTAAGCTGTTCAGAAACTGCGGGAAATTGGAGAGTTTCATTTTCATCTACCGAGCTCGATAGCTGCAGTCGCTTAAGTGCGGCCAGTATCCAGTAATCGGGAGATAGTGGGTTCGAACCCCACTGTCGGCAGCCCTGAAGATGGTTTTCCGTGGTTGCCCATTTTCACACAACGACCTTAATTAAGGCCAAGGCCGCTTCCTTCCCATTCCTAGGCCTTTTGCATCCCATCGTCGCCATAAGACGTATCTGTGTCGGTGCGACGTAAAAAAAACAAAACATTTTCATCTTCAGTGATTAAGTCATTTACACTGTTCTGGTCGTGCCGGCCAGTCATTCGGCTTCTCACCGCTATGTTTCGTGGTTCAAATCGCGATCACTCCATGTGAGATACGTAAGTGCTGGACAAAGCGTAGGTGGGACAGGTTTTTCTTCAGGTACTACGGTTTTCCCTGTCGTCTTTCATTCCAGCAACACACTCCAATATCAATTCATATATCAATCATTAAGATTGCCCCAGAGGACGGGATAGGACGGGCCTATCCCAATCGAATATGTACTGTAGAGCGACCTAAATGCAACAGAGAAAGAAGAATAGGGAGGGGGGCACATGGGGAGCGGGATTTCCGCTTACGTGTGCCTTGCAGAAATTAGGGAATTGTGAGAAATTAGTGTTTGACAGCTATTAGATCAGGTGGGGTCTTCAGTTTGGGCCTCAAGAGAAAGGGCTGGGCGTGTTATCCCTGGGAAGATGGCTCCTTTTCTCACCAGGGGTGGATAACACGATCGTGTAGTAGTTGTGCATAATCCCATCCATGCATTTATTCTGTGAACCGAATGCTCTCTCCTCAGTTGGTGGCTATCCGTGACTGGGAGAGAAGCGTTCATCCATTTATTCATGCATGCATGACAATTTAATTCAGTCATGGAATCATTCATTAAAAGACTCATTCAGGCATTTATATACACATATGTATGGTGTCTGTGAAAATGGAGGAGAACTCTGTACAGACTTATGACAAATAAATACTTACATTGCTCCAGTAGAGTGGGACAGGCTTCGGCAGCTGGCACAATTCCTATCCTCGCCGCTAGATGAGGGCTTCATTCATTCCTTTCCTGACCCGGTACAATGACTAGAAAACAGGCTGTGGATTTTCAGTTTCACTTCCCAACTCTGGTAATAATTTTAATCACCTTTCTTTTCTACCCCCACTCACAAAAATGTTATTTATTTTATTTATCTATCGACGTATTTTAGATGCTAAGTAATCCTTTTTTTTAAGGTCCCATATAATTTACCGCTACTGAAGCGCTTTTTCTCTATTGATCTGCTCATGTCCTGGCTAGTGACAAAACCCGTTGGACTAACACGTCAGGGGTGCATAGCATAGAGCCTTTATAAGGGAGTGTGCTGCTGTTTCGTGTCAGACTAGGTATGAAAAGTACTGTAGGCCTACATATATTCTGAATTAAAAGAGTTCTCCTGATATATTCGTTTTCTTTTTTACATTACATTACTGTCACTGCAAATCTGGTCTTCGGTGCAATTCAATCATTTTTGAGGTCAACGGATGGTGGACCCTTCTAAATTTCTCCGACCATCGGTTCAACTCAATGTCACTCTGCAGAAATACGACCTGTTACAGGGGATTGCACGTAATGGTGCAGAAGAGAGCTTACACTCCAAATAATGACATATTGTGTCGGTAGATTTTCTGGCACGGAAAATAACTCATGCGGGACAAAATTCTGGTACCTCGGCGTCTCCGAAAACCGTGAAGTAATTAGAGGGACGTAGAAACCAATGACATTCTTATTATATTTATTAATGCCGAGCGAGTGGCGGCGCGGTTTGGGTCACGTATCTGTCAGTTTGCATTCGGGAGGTAGTGGGTTCGAACCCCACTGTCAGGAGCTCTGAAGATGGTTTTCCGTGGTTTCCCACGGCTGGGGCTGGGGCTGGGGCTGTACCTTAATCAAGACCACGGTTGATTCCTTCCTACTCCTAGCATTTTCCTGTCCCATCGTCACCATAAGACTTCTCTCTGTCGGTACAACGTGAAGCAAAATTGAAAAAAAAAACACCTTTATATTTATAAATTAGACCTTGTGGGACTGTACAAGAAATGGAGTGATACGCATGGGATTTTTGTAATGATTTATTTTCTTAAAAATTGACGGCTTTTGAGGTGTTAAGATCATTCAGAGAGGCTTGTAGACTGAACGCTAAAAGATAATAATTAATTAATAAATTAACTACTAATTAATTAATTAGATTTTGTTTGTTTATTTAGAACGTCGTTATGTGTCAAGACTACAGGTTTTCATTCTTTTGACTCTGATTCGATTTGAGAGAAGTAATGTTAATAGTTTTACAACCTACTATTAACTTTTACGGTTTTAGGTGCCGGAATGTGGTCCGGCTTACCTGCCAACCCCGGAGGCCCGGGTCCGATTCTCGGCTCCGCCACGAATTTGAAAAGCGGTTTCCCATTTCTTCCCTAGGCAAATGCCGGGATGGTACCAAACTTAAGGCCACAGAAGGTCTACTACTACTACTACTACTACTACTACTACTACTACTACTACTACTACTACTACTACCTTCGTGTGACTATTTCGAGTCTGGTGCAGACAGACCCTCCGACAAAGGTGGCCGGCATCTGCCGTATATAGGAAATGACGTGTTGTTGTAGTACAGGAAAGTATTGTGTATGAATTGCAGGGATGTTGGGGACAGTACAGACACCCAGCCCCCGAGCCACAGGAAATAACGATTTAAGGTTAAAATCTCCGACCCAGCCGGGAATCGAACGCGGGCCGTTCGAACCGAAGACGACTACGCTGACCATTCAGTCAAGGAGCCGGGAGGGTTGTCAACTAAGTAGAGAGGGTTCGATTCCCACCTCAGCCATCCTCGAAGTGGTTTTCCGTGGTTTCTCATTTCTCCTCCAGGCAAATGCCGGTATGGTACCTAACTTAAAGCCACAGCCGCTTCTTTCCCTACCTCTTCCGATCTTCCAATTCCCCCCCCCCCCACAAGGTCCCTGTTCAGCATAACAGGTGAGGCCACCTGGGCGAGGTACTGGTCCTCAACTCCAGTTGTATCCACGACCAAATTTCTCACGCTCCAAGACACTACCCTTGATGCGGTATAAGTGGAATCCCTCGCTGAGTCTGGGGGGAAAACCAACCGTGGAGGGTAAACGGATTAAATAAATAAATAAATAAATAATAGGCCTAATAATAATAATAATAATAATAATAATAATAATAATAATAATAATAATAATAATAATAATAATAATAATAATAATAAACCACAGAAAGTTTCTACGTGCCGGTAAATCTATCGACGCGAGGCTGGCGTATTTGAACAGCTTCAAAATATGATCAGACTAAGCCGGGATCGAACCCTCCAAAAATTAGACCCAGAAGGCCACTGTTTGAGACACGATGTCCAGCAGAGGAAAAGGCTGAGTTACGCTGATTTATTTTTGCTATTGGCTTTACGTCGCACCGACACAGATAGGTCTTATGGCGACGATGGGACAGGAATGGGCTGGAAGTGGGAAGGAAGCGGCCATGGCCTTAATTAAGGTACAGCCCCAGCATTTGCCTGATGTAAAAATGGGAAACCACGGAAAACCATCTTCAGGGCTGCCGACAGTGGGGTTCGAACCCACGATCTCCCGAATACTGGATACTGGCCGCACTTAAGCGACTGCAGCTATCGAGCTCGGTCAACGCTGATTTTAAGTTAATACACACAAGAAAAGAAGGAAGTTAGCATCCTACCCTCAACTATCCAAGACGTCTCAGGGGAATGCTGAAATCGTATCAGCTAGAGCGGCTCTCGGCTGACAAATCAAGTACGTTGAAAGACCTTGTTTCTTTCTTTCTTTGAGAAGTACTGTACTTCTCGGATTTTGAACATAAAAAGGTCACTGAATTTGCAATATCTACATATTTAGTAATAGGTGTAGGGAACAGTAAGAGAGAGAGAGAGAGAGAGAGAGAGAGAGAGAGGGGGGGGGGGGGGAGAATTTATTTTAACTGGCAACATTAGCGACACTTGTTCCTGTCTTACACTTTACCAGTAATAATTTTGTGTGGCTATTTCTAGCCGAGTGCAGCCCTTATAAGGCAGACCCTCCGATGAGGGTGGGCGGCATCTGCCATGTGTAGATAACTGCGTGTTATTGTGGTGGAGGATAGTGTTATGTGTGGTGTGTGAGTTGCAGGGATGTTGGGGACAGCACAAACACCCAGCCCCCGGGCCACTGGAATTAACCAATTAAGGTTAAAATCCCCGACCAGGAATCGAACCCGGGACCCTCTGAACCGAAGGCCAGTACGCTGACCATTCAGCCAACGAGTCACTTTACCAGTGAATACATGAGTAACATATAGTCTGAAACAAATTAGGCTAAAATACTACTGTCCTCTCCTACTGTACATAAAATATCTTATATTCTTATATACCACACAATATTTAAAAAAACGGACATTTTGATTCCCAAACACAATAATAAAATAATTGCTCCGAAGAAATTAATGAAAACTATTATAATACTAATGAAAATCCATAACCTGTTTCCAGGCATTCGACTTGGTCAGGAATGAAGCAGGAATGAATGAATGAATGATTGATCTAGCGGCGAGGATAGAAATTCTGTCGGCTGTCGAAGCCTGTCGCACTCCTCTGGGACAATGATTAATTGCAGATAGATGGAATGATATTGGAGAGTGTTGCCGGAATGAAAGATAACAGGGAAAACGAGAGTACCCGAAATAAAAAGGCCTGTCCCGCCTCCGCTTTGTCCAGCACAAATCTTACATGGAGTGAGAGGCTGGTGCACTGCCACGGAAGCTCTCAACACTACTACTGAGCTACTACTACTGTACCACCACCACCACTGAGTGAATTGGCCGTGCGGTTAGGGGCGCGCAACTGTGGGCTTGCATTCGGGAGATAGTTGGTTCAAACACCACTCTCGGCAGCCCTGAAGATGGTTTTCCATTTTCACGCAGGCAAACGCTGGGACTGTACCGTAATTAAGGCGACGGCTGCTTCCTTCCCACTCAAAGCCCATTCTTATCCCATCGTCGCCGTAAGACCTATCTCTGTCGGTTCGCCAGCAAATGTTAAAAAATTGTTAAAAAATCCCGGATCACAGAATTGGAAAGAGAGTAAAAATAGTAGAATTACTCTACTTGAAACGAATATAGTCTTAGTATCTTCTATTTGTAATAGTTTCTTTTTACAACATGTAATTTCTACTCGTGATTTACTTTTTGTCCGCCTTGGTGGTGTAGTGGTTGGTGTGATTAGCTGCCACCCGCGTGGACCCGGGTTCGATTCCTGGCTCTGGCAAGAAATTTGTAAAGTGGTACGAGGACTAGAAAGGGGTCAACTCAGCCTCGGGAAGTCATCTGAGTAGAGGGGATTCGATTCCCACCTTAGTCAACCTCGAAATGTTTTTCCGTGGCTTTCCACTTCTTCTCCAGGCAAATGCCAGGATGGTATTCAACTTAAGATTGATTGATGTTTGCTTATTAAAGGGGCCTAACATCGAGGTCATCGGCCCCTAATGATACGAAATGAAACGAAATGAAATGACAACATAAAAGTCCAAAATCTTCCACAGATCAAATTCAAAGCATGAGGACGACGAATTAATGGATGGACGGATATGAATTTAAAACGATCAGTGGAACCGACCCGCAGTGCCTCACATGCACAGAAGCTGGCACAAAACAATAGTATTACTGACCAAAGGACTGCTTCTGTAGCACGATGCTGAATCGATTATGCTTATAGTCGAAACGGGTCCAAAATCCAGATCATCGGCCCCTCATAATGGTATTTATCGCTAGGAAAGTAGAACCATGCTATGTGTAATGTTGCGGTACTAATCAAAAGTAGCGGAGACTCGCGGTATTTCACATATTAGTCTATGGTACTATTCACAGGTTAGTGTAATACGCATATGTAACACAGACCTATGGTGTTTCGCACATTGCGACACTATTTGCAGGCAACGCAAACCTATGGCGTTCCTCACATAAGTGGACTAACCACAGGACTCGTACTATCCCGTGGAATTCCTCACATAGTGGGAACTGAGCATACACCCACGGTATCCCCTACCTATCGTAAGAGGCGACTAAAAGGGCTCCAACGGCTCTCAACTTGGGAGCGTGGGTTGGCGACCACGGGGCCCTTAGCTGAGTCCTGGCATTGCTTCCCCTTACTTGCGCTAGGCTCCTCAATTTCATCTATCCTGTCCGACCTCCTTTGGTCAACTGTTGTTCGTTTACAACCCCGACGGTATTAGAGCATTCGAGCCCTAGGGAGTCTTTCATTTTCACGCCCTTCGTGGCCCTTGCCTTTCTTCGTCCGTTACTTCAATTTTCGAAGTGACTGATCCCTACTTGTTTCTTCTCTTTTCTGTTTGTCTACCCCCTGTGGGTGGGGGACGCAGACGAAGAATATACCCACGGTATCCCCTGCCTGTCGTAAGAGGAGACTGAAAGGGGCGAACAAGGGATGATTGCATCAGAACCATGAAACTACTTTTGATTAGTACCATCACACGAGGAACACCATGGGTCGCCTTTACTTGCGAGTAGTACCACTATATTAGGTACACAATAGGTTTGTGATTAGTAGCAGCAGAGAGTGGTTCACTGTGGGTTTCCAGTACCCGTGATTAGTACCATTGTGAGAAACACCACGGGTCTGGGCCCTGCCTGTGTTTAGTACCACTGTATGAGCGACACCGTGGGTCTGCCTTGGCTGTACGACGTACAATACTTGTGAGTAGTACCATCATGTGCGGAACACCGTGAGTCTACGCTACTTTTGATTAGTACCCCAACATGACAAATACCATGGTTCTACTTTACTAGAGACAAGTACCACTATGCGAGGCCGTTGACCTGGAATTTGGACCCCTTTAGACAACAAGCATCCTCGATTCAGGATTGTGCTTTAAAAGTGGTCCCTTGGTCAGTAATACTATTTTTTATGATAGTTTTTGAGTCGGATCCACTGATTGTTTTAAATTCATATCCATCCATCCATTCATTCTTCATGACATTTTTTAGTTTGGTCAGTGGATGGTTTTGAACTTTTGTCATTTCATTTCCTATCATTAGGGGCTGATGATCTAGATGTTAGGCCCCTTTAAACAACAAGCATCATCATCATCATCATCATCATCATCACTAAGACTGGCGTTCTGTGAAGTAATTGTAATTTTCCCGATTACTTGTTGAAAAAGTAATTGTAATTGAAAAAATGTTTTTCAGATAACTATAACTGAACTCATCACTGCCCAATTAGTCTCCCTTAATTCCAGCTTTATTTTTATATTATAATCTCTCCTACTTTTAAAAATTCCACTCAAGCTTATGCCTCTATTAATTTCACTCTACGCCCTGTCCGGCTCCTTGGGCGCCGGATTCGATTTTAATCTTCAATATTTATTTCCCTTGGTTCGGGGACTGGGTGTTTGTACTATCCCTAATATTGCTGCAACTCACACACCACCCACAACATGCAGTTCCCATACACGGCGGATGTCGCCCATCCTCTTCGGAGGTTCTGCCTTACAAGGGCTGCACCAGACTAGAGATAGCCACACGAAATTATATTATTATTATTATTATTATTATTATTATTATTATTATTATTATTATTATTATAGGCCTACATCTTCAGTGTAGACTATTATACCTTTCAGCGTTCAGTCTGCAAGCCACTGTGAATTTACTAATCGCCGTTACAATCCTCTATTTGTAACTACAATAGTTCTGTTATCTCGTTTAGTTCTATATCTCTTATCTTGAAATCGTTAGAAACAAAATCTAACCATCCGTGTCATCTCAAAACTCATGGTGGTTTCCCATTTTCACACCAGGCAAATGCTGGGGCTGTACCTTAATTAAGGCTACGGCCGCTTCCTTCCAACTCCTAGGCCTTTCATATCCTATCGTCGCCATAAGGCCTATCTGTGTCGGTGCGACATAAAGCCACTAGCAAAACTCACGAGTCTCAAAACTCACGAATTCCAGGAAGAGGATGAGTAGGAACAAGTTTCTTTACCTGGGTCAGTCTCAAAACTCACGAATCCCTGGAAGAGGATTAAAAAGAGTAAGTTTCTCTACCTGGGACAATCTCAAAACTCTCGAGTAGGGCCAGTCCTTCTTTGAATGGATATATGTCCGCTCTATTAGTGATGGGTTAATCGAATACTTTTAATAATCAAATAAGTCGGTGGAAAAACATGGGTTGAAGGGAAGCGTGAGTCACCGCGCACGTCATCCCTCCTGCAGTACGGATTCGTGAATTTTGGGACTCATTAGAATGTTTACTTTAGACACCAGTTTGTAGTCGTGAGTTTTGAGACGTAACCTAACCATCGTCGTCTTGGTCCCCCTCTACTTCTATTACCCTCCATAACTGAGTCCATTATTCTCCTGGGTAACCTATCCTCCTCCATTCGCCTCACATGACCCCACCAGCCGTGCCGGTTTATGTGTACAGCTTCATCCATCGAGTTCATTCCTAACTTAGCCTTTATATCATCATTTCGAGTACCCTCCTGCCATTGTCCCCACCAGTAATCATTCTCGCTACTGTCAGGTCTGTTACTTCTAACTTATGAACACGATATCCTGAGTCCACCTAGCTTTCACTCTCGTAAAGCAAAGTTGGTCTGAAAACAGACCGTTGTAAAGATAGTTTTGTCCAGGAACTGACTTCCTTCTTACAACATTCTGTTGATCGCAACTGCTAACTCACTGTATTAGCTTTACTGCACCTTGATTCAATCTCACTTACTATATACCATCCTGGGAGAATACACATCCAAAATACTTGAAATTATCTACATGTTCGGGTTTGTATCCCCAACCTGACTTTAAATTCTCTTGGATTTCTTACCTACTAACACCACTTCAATCTTGGAAAGGCTGATTTTCATACCATACTCACTACATCTATTTTCAAATTCCAAGATATTAAACTGCAGGCTTTCGGCACAATCTGCCATTAAAACCAAGTCGTCAGCATAGGCCTGATTGCTTACCATATTTCCACCTAACTGAACCCCTCCCTGCCACTTTATATTCCTTTCAGCAGATGAGCCATGTAAACTATGAACAGCAAAGGTAAAAATGATTACAGCCTTGTTTAACCCCTGTAAAGACCTTGAACCACGAACTCTTTCTACTGTTAATTCTCACTGCAACCCAATTTGAAACATAAATGCCTTTGATTAATTTTAATAATCTACCCTTAATCCCATAGTCACCCAGTATTATTGTTATTATTATTATTATTCCACGCTACCTCTGCCGACAGCCTGGAACATACCACTTAGTTGAGCAGCTGGTCTCTTTACTCTTATCCTGGAACCACTGAAATGAAGGAAATGCAAGTCTATGTAAAGGAGAGGGCCTACCAAAATCACTGGGAGCCCAGTTTTTTCTCGTATTTCCTTCATTCTCCGTCTTTATTTCAATGTTTTGTAGTGTATTCCTGCTCTCAACCTATAAACTACCAACCCTTGACACTACAAAACTGGCCGGTGAAAGTTTACGAGAAAGATGAGAACTGTTCTTGAATTAAAAGTGGTTGTAATTTATCTTACCTGATCTGCTGTAGCCTATCTCCTCGCCTCTCTGGCACTGAACTCCGCGGGATCCTCTCTAACACTTCTCACCCTCTTAAAAAGTACCCACAAAACCCTTGGCTGCGAACAAAAACTACTGGTAGACTAACCCCTTTACTCACACGAGAGAGAAGAAAAAAATAAAGCGAACCTTTCAACCCTTCACACACCAACCCTTCAAAACTGCCTCATCTCTTCTTCTTTTTTTATAGATTATGTATTTACCCCCCTCTCTTCGTGGTCGGGGGTAATGCTGAGGGCTCTAGACTTCTCACCGGGGGTTACCAGTTGGTTTGAACTCCAGCGGAGGGACCATCCTGGTTCAATTAACACCTACAACACAATGTTCCAAACGCACACACACACATGACGCAATGACGTCACAACACGCAGCCGTATTGAAAATATTATTAATAATGAATTATTCCGCAACAGATGTAGAAGTTTTAATAACTGTAACACATTTTTCAACCCTGGCTCCTTTGTGGCTTAGCATAATGGCCTTTCGGCGCTGCACCTGTGATTCTAATCTTGGTGACAGACATTTCCTCTAATAATAATAATAATAATAATAATAATAATAATAATAATAATAATAATAATAATAATAATAATAATAATAATAATAGTAGTAGTAATAATAATAAATTTCTTTCTTTCTTTCTTTCTTTCTTTCTTTCTTTCTTTCTTTCTTTCTTTCTTTATTCATTTATTTACTCGTGCCAAAAGCATACATACCTACATTTAAAAATAAAATAATAATTAAAATATTTACAAAAATTAACAGACAAAGGAAATTGACCAAATTTACTGTACATCTAGATGGTGTTTTTCCAAAACTGAGCCACACCTAGGGCGTTGTCATCAGCAAGCTTTAAATCTTGCTCTGAGCATGAAAATGGGCAGAGAGGACATTGATACATATGGTTCACTGTTTGTTCTTCACCATAGTCCTACTTGCTATCCTCTGATGTGAAGCCCCATAATTTAAGTGAGGACTTAGCCCTGCCGACACCAGTTCTTAATCGGTTAAGGGACCTCCAAACACTCCAGTCTTCATTGTAGCCAGCCGGAAGTTGTTCACGCGGCTCCATCCATTCTTGTTGCTTATATTTCCACAAGGAAAGTCTTGCCTTATCTGGTGGTCCTTTCAAGGGCTTTGCTGTCTGGAGAAAACTTTTCCTGGATTTCAGCCTAGATTGAGATTGTTGGTGAACAAACAGCGGGTGAGCTTCAGCGTTCTCAGCCTTCAGTCGTTCTTGATCGGCAGCGACTTCTCGACGAATACTTGGAGGTGCAACGCCAGCAAGACAGTATAGCTTCTCAACAGGGGTACGTTTCAGGTATCCTGTGATTAATCTAGAAGCTTCATTCAAGGCAGGGTCCACAGTCTTGGCGTGAGTGTATTCTGCAGCAGAGTAACACAGAGCCAACGCAGTGGTTCTAAGAACTTGTGGGCTTTGCACCCCAGTGTGTACCTCTCAGCTTCCTCAGGATGTTATCTCTGGCACTGACTTTGTGTTTGATGTTGGAACAGTGTTTTCTGAAAGTGAGGGAGTGGTCCAGCGTTACCCCTAAGTACTTTGGGGTGAAGGAATGTTCCAAGGGGCTTCCATTCCAGGAGACTTGCAATTTCCTTGATGCCTCTCTGTTCTTGAGGTGGAAAGCACAAAGCAGAGATTTTGATGGATTCGGCTTTACGTGGTTAGCCTTGTAATATGTGCCTAATTCCTTCAGAGTGCTGTCAAGATTGAGTTCTACCTCTTCAAAAGTTGCACTCTGGCAGGCTAGTGCAAGGTTGTCTGCATATATGAAACTTCTTGTTTTTTTAGGGAGTGGTTGGTCATTGGTATAAATATTAAATAGCAATAGAGCCAGTACACTTCTTTGGGGCAATCCATTTTTCTGTGATCTCCATCTGCTTCTTTGTCCTTGAAAGTCAACAAAAAACCTGCGGTTCTGCAACAAGGTTGACATCAATCTGGCAAGTTTTGAATCTTTCGTGAGTGTAAAGATCTTACGAAGCAGTATACATTGGCTCACTGTATCATATGCAGCACTGGGATCAATAAAAGCTACCCCTGTAATTTTTCGCTTTTCAAAAACCGCTGTTCAGCCCAAATGCCTGCAGATTACGGGGTGTCGTATGGTCAGCACGACGAATCTCTCGCCCGTTATTCTTGGCTTTCTAGAACGGGGCCGCTATCGCACCGTCAGATAGCTCCTCAATGCTAATCATGTAGGCGAAATGGACTTCGAACCAGCCCTCAGATCCAGGTAAAAATCCCTGACCTGGCCGGGAATCGAACCCGGGGCCTCCGGGTAAGAGGCAGGCACGCTATCCCTACCCCATGGGGCCGGCAATTAAAACCTACTGGATCAATAGAAATCTGAGTAAACGCCAGAATGTGTATAATGCAACTTATCGCGGTCCCTAGCTGATAATAATAATAATAATAATAATAATAATAATAATAATAATAATAATAATAATAATATCGGCAAACCAGTTAAAGATAACTCACATCAAATGTTGTTTGCATTTCGTAGATGATCTGGCAATTCTATCCAACAATAACCAAGAAGCAATTCAGCCCCTGGAGAAAATTCATGCAATTGCATCCAAAACTAGACTACAAATATGTAAGAAAACTCGATACATGGAACGATCTCCTCGATACTTAGACAAAGAACCTCTGGCAACTCCGCCTGGCAAAATTCCTCAGGTAAATAATTTCAAATGTCCGCCTCTGTGGTGTAGTGGTTAGTGTGAATAGCTGCCACCCCGGAGGCCCGGGTTCGATTCCCGGCTCTGCCACGAAATTTGAAAAGTGGTGCGAGGGCTGGAACGGGGTTCACTCAGCCTCTGGAGGTCAACTGAGTAGAGGTGGGTTCGATTCCCACCTCAGCCATCCTGGAAGTGGTTTTCGGTGGTTTTCCACTTATCCTCCAGGTAAATGCCGGGTTGGTACTAAGGCCACGGCCGCTTCCTTCACTCTTCATTGCCTATCCCTTCCAATCTTCCCATCACCCCGCAAGCCCCCTGTTCAGCATAGCAGGTGAGGTCGCCTGGGCGAGGTACTGGCCATCCACCCTAGTTATATCCCCGACCCGGAGTCTGAAGCTCCAGGACACTGCCATTGAGGCGGCAGAGGTGGGATCCCTCGCTGAGTCCGAGGGAAAAACCGACCCTGGAGGGTAAACAGATAAAGAAGAAGAAAAATAAGAAAAAGAAGAAAAAATAATTTCAAATACTTAGGGAAAATCATCCAACCATCCGGATTAAATCGTTTAGTGAATTGAGAAAGGATTTCCAAATTACAAAAAGCTTATGGAACAGGTACAACAGAAAATCAGTATCTCGGAACACTAACTTAAAACCCTATAAGAGTGTAATTAAAAACCCCAAACCCAAACCCCATGGCACGACAGCCCTTGAAGGGCTTTGGCCTACTAAGCGACCGCTGCTCAGCCCGAAGGCCTGCCGATTGCGAGGTGTCGTGTCGTCAGCACGACGAATCCTCTCGGCCGTTATTCTTGGCTTTCTAGACCGGAGCCGCTATCTCATCGTCAGATAGCTCCTCAATTCTAATCACGTAGGCTGAGTGGATCTTGAAACAGCCCTCCGGTCCAGGTAAAAATCCCTGACCTGGCCAGGAATCGAACCCGGGGTCTCGGGGTAAGAGGCAGGCACGCTACCCCTATACCACGGGGCCGGCACCAAGAATAATTAGATAATCGAAACTGAAAATGACCTTCAAAAAATCAGCACAACAGGTGAAATTATACAGGACAGGCCTAGCTTTAGAACGTTGGTGAACAAATATTATTTTTTTTAAAAACAAGATGAGAACCGTCACTGCCTGGATGGAAGAAGAGAAGAAAAAACACAGCGAAAATATGAAGACATTGTGGGAAGAGAAGAAAGCAAATTCATCTGGTAAATAAGTTCAGTCGCGCTCTTTATTTGGGCACAACATTGTGAAAATAATAATAATAATAATAATAATAATAATAATAATAATAATAATAATAATAATAATAATAATAATAATAATAATAATATTTAACCCTACGTCCCGTTTCCTGATACGGGGTTCCGGGATGAGATGGGATGATATGACATGTTTTACGGCCGGATGCACTTCCTAATGCCAACCTCATTTGAGGAGCTCATGAAGACGGAGCCAATCGCAATCCAAGGAGAGGAAATTCAAACCTCTGAGATTTGCCGACATTGTTAGTTTATCTGAGTCTGCAGGAAGATCTGGAGATAGACACGAGCAGCCCCTGTCTTCGATAAGGAATACAAGATGAAAATAATTAAATTCCAAAAGTGATGGAGTGCAGTCGAACAAATTCAGGTGTTGCGGAAAATATTAGATTAGGAAATGAAGAATAACTAGCGATGGCAGAAATAAAGAGGAGATGAATTGCAGACTAGCACATGAAAGGTAGGCCTTTCTTAAGAAAAGTAATTTGCTCACTTCGACCATTCTTCTTCTACCGTTTTTCCCACATCTGTGGGGTCGCGGGTAAGAACTGTGTTGCGCATGTGCATTTGGGCCTGTTTTACGACCAGATGCCCTTCCTGACGCCAACACTATGGAGTGATGCAATCACTATTGCTTGTTTCTGTGGTGATTGGTAGTGTGGTGTGATGTCTGAATATAAAGAGAAGAGAGTTTGGACAAACACAAACACCCAGTACCCAAGCCAGAATAATTAATTAGACGCGATTAAAATCCCCGACCCGGCCAAGAACCGAACCCGGGACGCTGTGAAATGAAGGCCTCAGCTCTGACCGTTGAACAGTGCCGGCGCGTGGATAAAACATCTGGAGGTTCACTGCTTTAGAAAAGTACGTGTTCAATTTTATTATTACTTGATGTTTACATAGATGTAAAATAGTGAAATTGCTTGATTGACAACGCAACTTTCTTTTTATGGCACACGGCTGCAGCTCGAAAAAGTTGTTAAAATAACGAGGAACATAAGTTGCAGTTACTTTAAGCCGATCCAGTTTCCTCTGATTTTGAAAATACCGAGCTCGATAGCTGCAGTCGCTTAAGTGCGGCCAGTATCCAGTATTCGGGAGATAGTAGGCTCGAACCCCACTGTCGGCAGCCCTGAAGATGGTTTTCCGTGGTTTCCCATTTTCACACCAGGCAAATGCTGGGGCTGTACCTTAATTAAGGCCACGGCCGCTTCCTTTCCACTCCTAGCCCTTCCCTGTCCCATCGTCGCCATAAGACCTATCTGTGTCGGTGCGACGTAAAGCAAAAAAAAAAAATTGAAAACGTTGCTTGCATAGGAATAACTGCTTCATGAACGTGTTAGGCAGGCTACTGTTATTTATGTCTTGACGTAGTTTGCTGTTTTCTTTTTATAAAACACGTATTACTAATTAAAGGTTTCATTAATTATATAAACTTACAGTACGTTACGTACGCTTATTGATGCTATAGAAATCGTAGTTATCAAAATATTATGGTTCATTGCGGTTAATTACATAAGAACCGCACAATCGTGAAATTAAAATCCCTTCGAAACCTACCACGTACGGCACATTTTAACAGACAGACAGAGCTTCGGCTAATTTCGGGGCTGCTCGTGTCTATCCAACACCTCCTATAGCTCATTCCACGTTAAGAAAACAGTATTGTTCTTACGGGCGTACAAGGAGTGAACGCACCCCCTCTGAGACACCCATAATTGCTCGTGATTGAGGAGTATTATACTGTACTTTGTGATGTTTTATGAAAGACAGATAAAAAGGACGTGGCATTTTTGCCCTGAGTTATTAAAATAACTACATAACATTTTCTTTTTCATAAATATATGCGTAGGGAAGAAGCACAATGGCTGGAACAGCCATCGCTTCGTTGCCTTCCTTCATTTTCCTTCTTCTGTGTTGCTCTGGTACAAGCCTCGTGTAGTCCCTCGCTCTGTGAACCGCCGACATCTCACTTCTGTAGTGAAGTCATCTACGGTATTTATTTGTTGCGTGCGTGTTTTTAGGCTTTAAATCAGTGCGTATTTATATTGTGTTGAGTGACAGTTCGTTGCATATTGCGTAGAATTTGTGTGTTCTATCATTTTACTATTTTCGCACAGTACAGAAGTTGTTACTGAAGATTTTGGTGTTGTGATGTGCAGCGATACGTCATGGCATGACTTGTACTGATAAAAAAATTTGCCGTGTCTTTTATTTGTGCTTGGTTTTGTTATTTATCTGTTCTTTCTTAAGCGCATTTTAATTTTACCACTTTTTTACGATCGCATTTAATTTTTACTACTGTTTTTGTGAGCGATACGTCAGCACAGTAGTACCCCGCGTTGCCTAGGAAAATTTATTAAATACTATTAAATGCGTCCCTCAACCCTCAAGCCCAGAAAAAAATATATTTTTCTCTTTTCTGGCCCAATTTGCCTTACACTTCAACATTGAGGTTCTTTTATGAGCCGTAGTTTACCTCTGATTCCACACAAACCAAAAATAACCCCTGTCAAACCCCCGTCCCCTTTATTTCATAAAAGTAATTTCTTAGTTTCTTCCGCTTTTCATCTTGAACTTGAATACTGAGTTTCACAAAAATACGTGCCGCCGTTTTCCCATGATAGTGTTCACCAGAGCCGTTCGATATGGCAACCCTGTTGTCATAAGAGCAGTACTGTTTTCTTAACATGGAATGAACTATAGATAATAAGGCCTAACAACAGCGTGGTGACGTCACGCTACAGAGGCGATGGCAATGCAGAGAAACGCAGTTGGTCTCTTCATGTCAAAATTTAAAGATTTTCCTAGACGATGGCTTGGAGTGGTGCCGTAAAGCCTACCGGGCGGCTATTGTGTTCTAGCTAACGCAGTAGCAGGTCTTACGAACTTGGTTAGGATACTATCACTAACAGTTTGCTGATGTTCTTTTACCTCACACTGTAACAAAACCCATTCTGAAAGGGAAGAAGTCGCAAGTCGTCGTATTACGCTCGTACGTTTGAAGGACTTCGACAATAGGACACAGCAGTTTCAACGAACTCCTGCAGATGCTTCACCTGAGCAACAAAACAAGGTTTTGGGTATCGAACTCCTTCTCCTCTGTCCTGATGCATAATCAGTTCCATTTAGTGATGTCGAAGCTCTAGACCAGGGCCTCTCAAACGCCCCAAATCTCACGCATGCAAATGGAGGCGCAAGAGCTCCGTGCACTGTGCATCGCTCCCGCTCGGCTCGACTCGGACCAACGCTTCGTCTCTGGGCTACTCGGCTAAGCTCGGCTCAAATCGTCTCAACTCGGCTCAGATTTGGAACGCTACGGAGCAAGTGAGGAAGAGGGAGACAGGGAGAGCGAGCGAGACAGGGGTGGGGAAAGAGAGAGACAGCGCTATTGCTCCAAATCGAGGAGTGGGGGCTGCACTCTGGTCAACCAAGCGCAGTCGTCTTTTGCACCGTGCACAGTGCATGCACCAAGTGCATGCGCCCTGAGAGGCCCTGCTCTAGACAGTGAGATGTTGCTGACGCAAATGTCACATTCCATCCTCTCTTCAACAACACGAACCAAGTACCCGCAAATTAGGATTTGATTTCCTGTTTCTAGTTTGATTGAGATATTATTTGTTACTGTTCGCACAATTTTTTTTTTGCTATTTGTTTTACGTTGCACCGACACAGACAGGTCTTATGGCGACGATGAGACAGGAAAGGGCTAGGAATGGGAAGGAAGAGGCCGTGACCTTAATTAAGATACAGTCCCAGCATTTGCCTGGTGTGAAAATGGGAAACCACGGAAAACCATATTTAAGGCTGCCGACAGTGGGGTTCGAACCCACTATCTCCCGGATGCGAACTCACAGCTGCACGCTCCTAACCGCACGACCAACTCACCCGGTCGCACAATTATCACAAGAAATTGTGGTATCTTCCACGGTTTTAATCACCTTCTGAAAATAGCTGTAAAGGCTACAGAGGCAAGAGTAATCTGAGGATATCGAATTACTTCTTTTATTAGGTCCTTGCCTAGATAAAGCCGCTTTTCTCTTAATTCCCTTCTAGACTGTATTTCATGGAGTCGTATCTCTTCTGCCGAGATTTGCAAAATGGTACACAACAGTTAATCGGGGAAAGAATATGAATATTCGGTTCTACAAAAAATATAACTTGCACAAACGGAAAGAAACAAGTACACCTTAAAATCACGTTTACAATATCTATAAGCATAACATGATTTATTCATTTCACAGTTATGACAAAAATATCTCGTGTACGAACGTAAGTCAACAGACACGTTTACTCATTGTATGAAATAACTCATGAAATAAATTATCACACACATTCGTACACCAATAACACAATGCTACACTTATACTGACAGCGAAGATTGTGCGTCTACTACTGCACTCTTACGGTGACTTGAAGAAATATTGGTATTCGCACCTTCCTGTGTTGAACTAGTGGCATAGAGCAGGCAGTATAAGAGGATCGAGACGGCGGTGGTAAACATAAACAAAGACTTCTAAAATGGCAGGATCAGGGTGGACTAAGGAAGCTGCTAGTGTTTGTAAGATGTTAAAGCTCCAATGTATCACAACAGAAATGCAAGAAGGGAGGCAGAAAATTCAATCGCCTGATGTGAAGGCGAAAATAAATGGGCTTCGAACTCAATTCTTGGCAGCACATACACATCTTAGTTCAAAATTCAGTTCATAGGTGACCATCCTGATGATTCCACGGATTTTATGGTGCGATCAGTCGTTGAGAGGAAGTTGGATGAAAACCAGTGTGGTTTCAGACCACAGTGAGGCTGTCAGGATCAGATTTTCAGTATGCGCCAGGTAATTGAAAAATGCTTCGAGAAGAATAGGCAGTTGTGTTTATGTTTCGTAGATCTAGAGAAAGCATATGACAGGGTACCGAGGGAAAATATGTTTACTATACTGGGGACTATGGAATTAAAGGTAGATTATTAAAACCAATCAAAGGCATTTATGTTGACAATTGGGCTTCAGTGAGAATTGATGGTAGAATGAGTTCTTGGTTCAGGGTACTTACAGGGGCAGACAAGGCTGTAATCTTTCACCTTTGCTGTTCGTAGTTTACATGAATCATCAGCTGAAAGGTATAAAATGGCAGGGAGGGATTCAGTTAGGTGGAAATGTAGTAAGCAGTTTGGCCTATGCTGACGACTTGGTCTTAATGGCAGACTGTGCCGAAAGCCTGCAGTCTAATATCTTGGAACTTGAAAATAGGTGCAATGAGTATGGTGTGAAAATTAGCCTCTCGAAGACTAAATTGTTGCCAGTAGGTAAGAAATTCAACAGAATTGAATGTCAGATTGGTGATACAAAGCTAGAACAGGTGGATAATTTCAAGTATTTAGGTTGTATGTTCTCCCAGGATGGTAATATAGTAAGTGAGATTGAATCAAGGTGCCGTAAAGCTAACGCAGTGAGCTCGCAGTTGCGATCAACAGTATTCTGTAAGAAGGAAGTCAGCTCCCAGACGAAACTATCTTTACATCGGTCTGTTTTCAGACCCACTTTGCTTTACGGGAGCGAAAGCTGGGTGGACTCAGGATATCTTATTCATAAGCTAGAAGTAACAGACATGAAAGTAGCAAGAATGATTGCTGGTACAAACAGGTGGGAACAATGGCAGGAGGGTACTCGGAATGAGGAGATAAAGGCTAATTTAGGAATGAACTCTATCGATGAAGCTGTACGCATAAACCGGCTTCGGTGGTGGGGTCATGTGAGGCGAATGGAGGACGATAGGTTACCTAGGAGAATAATGGACTCTGTTGTGGAGGGTAAGAGAAGTAGAGGGAGACCAAGACGACGATGGTTAGACTCGGTTTCTAACGATTTAAAGATAAGAGGTATAGAACTAAATGAGGCCACAACACTAGTTGCAAATAGAGGATTGTGGCGACGTTTAGTAAATTCGCAGAGGCTTGCAGACTGAACGCTGAAAGGCATAACATTCTATAATGATAATGTATGTATATAAAATTAGTTGTACAAAAAATTTACCAAACATTTTACCATGAGCGAAGGGCATTATAAATATTTCCCACGTCAGTTTTAATTTGCCCACCCTGTAGAAATGAGCAAACCCTGAAAGGGATAGGTGAGAAAAATGACTGCAAAGTTCGCACAAAACGTACGTACATGGTTAAGGTTTAACCACTCTGGCAGTGTTACGATGGTTTTAAGAGGAATCTTCTGTAAGGTGATCTTAGAGTAACGCCAGGGTCCTGCGACGGGAGGTAAGAACAGACTAGACAGATGCTCTCTGGTGTCAATAGCGGACGCTCCTTCTTTGATAAACGACGGCACCGACGTGCGATTAATCAACGTCGTGCGTATTCCTCACAATCTTCCGCTTAACAAAACTCTTCACGCTGTAAAAGATAATGAATAAAAGAAGCATTCTGTCGTGATTTTCTTTGCTGTGAGGCGAGCTGACAGCGATGCTCAGTCGTGGTGAATGATCTGCAGTGGCTCTGCGACTGATCATGCTGGAGAGTAATACAGGACATGGTCACACCTGTCTCAATAGGAAGAGTACAAGACTAGTGTAGGCCTAATTGTGCTGAATTACTGCACCCTGATAATTATTATACTCTTTTTTATTATTATTATTATTATTATTATTATTATTATTATTATTATTATTATTATTATTATTATTATTATTATTATTATTCAATCTGTTTACCATCCAGGGTTGCTTTTCTCTCGGACTCAACGGGGAATCCCACCTCTACACCTCAAGGGCAGTGTCCTGGAGCGTGAGACTTTGGGTCGGGGGTTCATTCTGGGAAGGAGGACCAGTACCTCGCTCAGGCGACCTCACCTGCTATGCTGAACAAGGGAAGATTGGAAGGGATAGACAAGAAAGAGAGAAGGAAGCAGCTATGGCGTTAAGTTCGGTGCTATCCCAGCGTTTAATTGGAGAAGAAGTAAGTGGGAAACCACGGAGAACCACTTCAGGGGTGGCTGAGCCGGGAATGGAAGCCGGGCCTCCGGGGGTGGCATCTAATTAAACTAACCACTACACCACAGAGGTGCGTCCAAGGAGTAAATTACGAGTAAAAACTACTTTTTTAAAATTTACTTTACAATTAGCTTTACGTCGCGCTGACACAGATAGGTCTTATGGCGTCGATGGGATAGGAAAGTGCTAGGAGTGGGAAGGAACGAGCCGTGGTCTTAAATGAGGTACAGCCTGGTATGCAAATGGGAAACCACGGAAAACCATCTTCAGGGCTGCCGACAATGGGATTCGAACACACCATTTACCGAATGGAAGCTCACAGCTACGCGACCCTAACCCCATGGCCAACTCACTCGGTTCTCTTCTGTTTTAATATGTAAGCCTGCAATTTTATAACTCGTTTCTCATTTCAGCAGTTGCTTTATTAAGTATAAACGAAGAAGTAGGCTTTCTTATTTTATTCACCGTTTGATGTTTTTTGAAAACGATATTTTATAACAACAGGTTATTTAAATAAATGGCGTTATAGTCTCACATGCAATTTTGAACTAGAGATTATTAATGTTTATGTCCAAAGGAGTACAGCGAGACATGATTTAATTCTTTTGCAAAGGAGAACCCACTGTGCTTAGGCTCACGCTCTCACAGCAACAATGGAAAGTCGCCGCGCTTTTCGCTGGAGTGTTATGGATCACCCGCCTTATAGTCAAGATGCTTTCCCTGCGACGGTCATGTCTTTAGTCTGATGAAAAAAGCCCTGAAGGGAAAGCGTTTCACCAGTGATCAAATGGTTCCTGATTCTGTGGAAAATGGTTGAACCAGCAACCAGTGTCTTTAATTGTGGAAGGTACAGGGAAACTTTCTCAGCATTGGGACAGGTACGTAAATGGTGGGTGTGATTATCTGTAAACTCTCTGTCGTTCTGATGTTTCTAAACAACATTCTATGTTTAAATTGAATGGGCTTCTCCGAAAGGACTGGGAATTTTGTATTTACCTAGGGGTTCTTGGCGGGATCTTCTCTCATACTAGGTTTTTAAGATTTAAGTTTCTAGTGTACCAGTCGGTACAGAAATTCAGAGAGGAATATGGAAAGGGAATCACAATCCAAGGCGAGGAAATCAAAAGGCTGAGATATGCCGATGATATTGTTATTTTATCTGTGTTTGCAGAAGATCTGGAGACATTGCTGAATGGAGAAGGAGTAGGGGTGAGTCCTACAGTACCGGCCACATTAACTTTTTCCCTTATAAAAAGTAAAATGCTGTACGGTATGAGATTTTAATACAATAATCTTGTACTTCATTAAATGCTTTTGCAATATCATGGTGTGATTTCCATAAAATCTTATCAAAAGTTCATAATATTTAAAAATACAACAATGCTTAATTTCCAAGGACTACAGAAATCTTCTTCCAGTACCGGCCAGTTACTGTGTTGTAAGATATAGATGCCTAATAAATTACTAACATCAAACAAATACAGAATGAACTCGACAACAGATAATTGTTGGAATTGACATCCACTAACTTCAAGTTGGGTTTAATTTTTGCAATAATTACAAATAAAATACAAAATATTCCCTAGGTCTACACATCCAACATTTTGCATTCTTCATCCAGCGACTCACAACAAATAATGCATAATGTGTTTTCTTCCATTTCCTTAGCATTAACATAATAATCATAATAAAACTGCTTTCCGGCAGTTTTGTTTTCCTTGCTGAACTGGTGAGGTACTTTTGAATGCTCGGCGAAAGCGAATACTATTTGTAAAAATTATTTCCTGCTCAGGGACATGAAGATTATCTAGATCCCTCATATAAGTAACTAATTGATTTTACATATCGTAATCAAAGGCTTTTTTAATTCTTCCCATCTGAAGAGTTAGATCCACAGCCACACAAACTGTAAGTGCTCTCAGACGATCTCCTAACGTACTTCTTGGCGCACAAAAAGCCTCAGCAGCCTGCCTTGCAGTCATTTTGTTAGAAATAGTTCAGTGCCATCTTCATCCCATCCCCGGTCCACTTTCATTTTATCTTACCCTTTTTCTCGGTCATTTCACCTTGGAAAGTGATAAGAAGTGGACATTATTTTATTTCTGTAAAAGTCCACTGGAAGACATATGGTTGGCCGGTAATGTACGAAACTCACGTGAAGGAACTTCCCCAACTGGATATTCTTTAATAGACGATGTCGTGAAACTTTTACTAGCTATGGCATCCTCTAAGAATGTAAATAATATATAAGTAAAAACAAAATCAACAGCTTACCTGGAAATGGAGTACCTGGGGCTTGAAAGTAACTTTTCGCGCGCGATCGTAAGCCGGCCAACGTACAATACTCATATCTCACACAAGACTTCACGCTAAACGAAACCCCCAAAGTATGACACGTGGAAATGTAGCATCCTTCATATGCCACCTGTAAACTACTGCCATATAGAATAGCACCTAAAACGAGAACCAGCAATGGCCGGTACTGCAAGCCGGCCGGTACTGTAGGACTCTCCCCTACTTGATGAAAGTAAATGAATCCAGAACAAAAGTAATGAAGTGCTGTTGAACGAAGTCAGACGATGCAGGAAATATTAGATTGGGTAATGGGCATATGGCCTTCACAGAGGCCTGGTGCAGCTCTTTCGATTAGACGCCAATAGCCTACCTGCGCGTCTGTGAGGAACGGGCCCTGTCTAAGATGAAATCCAATGCTACAAACGTCACAGACACCCAGACCCCGAGCCACATTTTTTTTTTTTTTTTTACAATTTATTCTACGTCGCTCCGACATAGATAGGTGTTATGGCGACTATGGGTTAGGAAAGGGCTAGAAGTGGGAAGAAAGTGGCCGTGGCCTTAATTAAGGCACAGCCCCAACATTTGCCTGGTGTAAAAATGGGAAACCACGGAAAATATCCGCAGGAATTAACTTTTGAAAATTGAAATCCCCGACCCGATCAGGAATCGAACTCGGGACCCCTTGGATCAAAGGCCAGCATGCTAACCATTTAGCCACGGAGCCGGATGGTTAGAAAATAAAGAACGGAGATGAATATTGTCATTCGTACTTCGGCATTAAAATAACTAACGATGGCGGAATTAGGCCGGGGGGGGGGGGGTCATTAAATGCAAACTCTCTATAAAAGAACTTGGCTCACTTCGTACATTGATATAGGAATTAGAAAAATGTTTTTGAAGCCTTTCATCTGGAGCGTGACATTGTATGGAAGTGGAACATGGACGATATCTAACTAAAAAAAGAAAGAGCATGGAAGCTTTTGAAATGTGGTGTTACGGAAGAATGCTGAAGGTGGGAAGGGTAGATCGAATCACGAATGAGGAGATACTGAATCGAATTATTTGGAGGAGAACAATAATTTGGCAAATTTTGACCAGAAGTTTCGCAGGACTTGTTCAGTTGGCTTTTAAGGGATGTGTAGGCTGTAAAACGGTAGGGGTAGACCAAGGTATGAATATAACAAACACATTACAGTAGATGTAGGATGTAGTAGTAACGTGGAAATAAAAAGGTTAGGACAGGATAGGGTGGCATCAAACCAGTCTATGGACTGATGACCGAACAACGACAGTATACCACGCAGTGCCTCATTAATTCATGTATATTTTAATTTTCATACCTAACTTTACCGCTACAGTTGGACTTACTTTATACCAATATAGTCGCTATAAGTCCTATCTACCAATAATAGCGAAGAGTGAAGAACAATTAACGACAATACTGGAAGTAATGGACAGTACTTTTACATATGGATATAAAACACGAAAATACAGACAAAACAAAAGCAACAATGAAAACTAAAGATTGCCCTGCGTGGGAACCAGCTCAGTAACCTTGAAGAGTTTTCTTACTTATGAAGCAAAATAACAGCTGATAACCAAAGGGTTTTTTTGGGGGGGGGGGGGTATTCGGGTCGAAGCCCACTCAGCCAGTGAATTGTGTATGGAAGGTGTTTATAGGAATTTATTTATTTATTTATTTATTTATTTATTTATTTATTTATTTATTTATTTATTTATTTATTTATTTATTTATTTATTTATTTATTTATTTATTTATTTATTTGTTGCTCGGATACGGGAGAGATGGATTCGTCTTCTCATCATAAGGCCCATGAGGACATCCAGTGGTGCACGTGAGTAGGCCATGGATCAGAAGGAGATAGGAGTGTTGTAGTTCTGATAGGGCAAAATCGATGCTAGGTGAAGGTCTCAGATTCGCAGTCCAATGTCAGAAAGAAATGCATATAGGCTAACTCAAAGTAAGAAGATTGGTCACTTTTGTGGAGAATTGACGAAAGAATGCCAATAAATTTTGTAGTAGGCAAGTGCGAACAAAGTGGTGTTGACATCCAAAGAATATACGATTAAAATGATGCTTGTTGTTTTAAGGGGCCTAACATCGAAGGTCATCGACCCCTAATGGAACGAAATGAACGACATAAGATATGAAGTTAAAATTTTAAAACGTATCCACTGACTAGTATATATGATTAAGATCGGCAACTGTATCAGCTGAACATGAGAGAGATCTGGTCAGTAGAATTAATCAGGCAGAGATAGCCTTCAATAAAAAGAGAAAGCTCTTCAACTCTAAAAATATCAGCTTAGAACTAAGGATACAATTAGTTAAGACATACAGTATGTATGGAGTGTATTTCTGTACGGAAGTGAGACCTGGACACTAGGGGTGGCAGAGAGGAAGAAGATAGAAGCTTTTAAACAATGGTGCTGCAGACGAATACTTTAAAAATTTCATTGTATAGATAGAGGTACTAATGAGGTACTGGTGGAAAGAGATGGAGAAGGATGAAGATGAAGAAAAGAAGTAATACATGGATTGGATATATAATCAGACATGAGAGTTTATTAGGCTTCATCCTGGAGGGCTCTGAGGAAGGAAGAAATTGTAGGGGAAAGCCTAGACTGGAATACAGAAATTCAATTAGATTAGATTAAATTAGATTAGATGTGAACTACTGTTCCTTTCTTATTGTAAATATTATATTAGAATAGTTTTGGTATTAGGTTATTAGAATAGTTTAGATATTAGGTTATTAGACTATTTTAGATACGAAATTATGATTTTTATCTACTTGTTGCTCGTAAGGATTAGATGTGTAATATTATTTATTTCTCAACGTAAATATAATGTTAGAATAGTTTAGATATTAGATTATTAGACTGATTGAAACATTAAAAAGAAACACGTGTAAACATCTGCCACTGTAACTGGGATTAGAAATCCTGTATTGCGCAGTAAATAAATAAATAAATAAATAAATAAATAAATAAATAAATAAATAAATAAATAAATAAATAAATAATCGTCAACTGGTGGAGGAGCGGGGATGCCAATCTTATGTAGAACACAAGAGAGTGGCACAAAACCGGAACCCTTGGAGAGTTGCTGCCAATCAACCTTGCGTTTGTAAACTTTTTTGGTAATTAGTAAGGCATATCTGTGTCGGTGCGACGTAAAGACATACAGTATGCAGGCAGGCAGATCGTGTCCTGATAGGCTGATAGCTGATTTATGTCGGACACTAAAAGAGCCTTTCAATGTACAGAACGTATCCAGTCAAGTGTGCAGTGCAATGCTTTCCTCCACGGTCTGTAGGATGTTAACGTCTTCCAGTTCCATAACGATCATCCAGAAAACTCCAAGCGTTTTTCGTATATCCATATATATATATATACTGTATATTACCAGTGCATATAGGGCAATGCGGTCCACGTCGTGGTAGATAGACTATATATATGACAACATTTACGGCTGGGCAAGAAATAGATGCGTAAATCCGAAAGACATTTTTTTACGATGCGGTGATCAAGAGAAGAAAAAACGAACCCTTTTTGCAGCGAGCAATATAATGGACAATATGGATTTTTTCATAACAAGGAAAAAAACGGGTAACAATAAATAGATATAATCCCAGGTAAGAGATGAAGGGGTAAGCCATGGGAATGTAAGGAGCGGTCGAGACAGTTAAGGGGTTGCGTTGATGCGGAAGGGCAGCAATCACCATATGTGTAACTGTGAAGGTCTGGAAGGGTTTTCTACCTGGACCGTGGGATAGATAGAACGTAACCCTTCCTGGGTCTGGTAAAGAGAGGTGGCGGAACCAAGCAAGCGTAAGGAACAGCGCAGGCAGATCGTGTCCTGATAGGCTGATAGCTGATTTATGTCGGACACTAAAAGAGCCTTTCAATGTACAGAACGTATCCAGTCAAGTGTGCAGTGCAATGCTTTCCTCCACGGTCTGTAGGATGTTAACGTCTTCCAGCTCCATAACGATCATCCAGAAAACTCCAAGCGTTTTTCGTATATCCATTTAATTTTTAAAAATTTGAATTTAATATTTTGAAGGTGAGAGTGTTTGAGCAAACGAGACCGTGCGGTTAAGTGTGAAACTGTGAAAAACATAATTCGTTCATAGACCCATACAGACTACACATTTATAATTAAATAATAATAATAATAACAATAATAATAATAATAATAATAATAATAATAATAATAATGTTGTCTGCCTCTGTGGTGTAGTGATTAGCGTGATTAGATGCCACCCCCGGAGGTCCGGGTTCGATCCCCAGTTCTGCCACGAAATTTGAAAAGTCGTTGCCAGGACTGGAACGGGGTCCACTCAGCCTTGGGAGGTCAGCAGAGTAGAGAGGGTTTCGATTCCCACATCAGCCATCCTTGAAGTGGTTTTCCGTGGTTTCTCACTTCTCCTCCAGGCAAATGCCGGGATGGTACCTACCTTAAGGCCACGGCGGCTTCCTCCCTTCTTCCTTGCCTGTTCCTTCCAATCTTCCTATCCTTCCCACAAGGCCCTTGTTCAGCATAGTAGGAGAGGTCACCTCGGGGAGATACTGGTCCTCCACCCTAGTTGTATCCCATGACCAAATGTCTCACACTGGAGATTCTTTTAAGAAATAGGCCTAATTAATTTCGCAACAGCCACGGGAATTGATATTCTCGTTACGAGTTAGATGTTCAATCAATCAATCAATCAATCAATCAATCAATCAATCAATCAATCAATCAATCAATCAATCAATCAATCAATCAATCAATCAATCAATCAATCAATCAATCAATCAATCAATCAATCAATCAATCAATCAATCAATCAATCAATCAATCAATCAATCCGCGACA